>NC_067124.1:9008814-9197589 GCF_021347895.1 Acanthochromis polyacanthus | reverse complement strand
CTTGATGTTAAAGGTGTTCTGGTTTGAAATAATTGCATATACAGCATAAATGAGCAAACTGTGCATTTAAGCTCAGGACCAGCATTTTAAGCGCAGAAAAATCATGAATGCTGCATTAATGTGAAGTTCATGTTGACACATCAATTTCTTCACATGAATGACTTGAAATGTGATAAATATGAAGGCAACTGATGTTAAAGGTGTTCTGGTTTAAAAGAATTGCATATACAGCATATATGAGCAAACTGTGCATTAAAGCTCAGGACCAGCATTTGAAGAGCAGAAAAATCATGAATGCTGCATTAATGTGAAGTTCATGTTGACACATCAATTTCTTCACACTAAAGACTTGAAATGTGATAAATATGAAGGCAAATGATGTTTAAGCTATTCTTGTTTGCAGGAATTGCATGTACAGCATATTTCACCAAATTGTGCATTTAAGCTGAGGACCAGCATTTGAAGGCCAGAAAAACCATGAAGGCTGCATTAAACATGAAGTTCATGTTGACACACAAATTTCTTCTTCCAAAGGACATTGAAACGTAATCCATTAGAGGGCAAATGATATTTAAGTTATTGAGTGGGCATGAACAGCATATATGAGCAAACTGTGCATTTAAGCTCAGGACCAGCATTTGAAGAGCAGAAAAATCATGAATGCTGCATTCACGTGAACCTGATGTTGACACTCAAATTTCGTCTTCAGAATGACTTGAAATGTGATAAATATGAAGGCAATTGATGTTTAAGGTATTATTGTTTGCAGGAATTGCATGTACAGCATTTTTGACCAAACTGTGCATTTAAGCTGAGGACCAGCATTTGAAGGCCAGAAAAACCATGAAGGCTGCGTTAACGTAAAATTCATGTTGACACACCAATTTCTTCACATGAATGACTTGAAATGTGACAAATATGAAGGCAATTGATGTTTAAGGTATTCTTATTTGAAATAATTGCATGTACAGCATATTTGACCAAACTGTGCATTCAAGCTCAGGACCAGTATTTTGAAGGCCAGAAAAACCATCAAGGCTGCGTTAACGTGAAATTCATGTTGACACACCAATTTCTTCACATGAATGACTTGAAATGTGATAAATATGAAGGGCAATTGATGTTAAAGGTGTTCTGGTTTGAAATAATTGCATATACAGCATATATGAGCAAACTGTGCATTTAAGCTCAGGACCAGCATTTGAAGCGCAGAAAAATCATGAATGCTGCATTAATGTGAAGTTCATGTTGACACATCAATTTCTTCACATGAATGACTTGAAATGTGATAAATATGAAGGCAACTGATGTTTAAGGTGTTCTGGTTTAAAAGAATTGCATATACAGCATATATGAGCAAACTGTGCATTTAAGCTCAGGACCAGCATTTGAAGAGCAGAAAAATCATGAATGCTGCATTAATGTGAAGTTCATGTTGACACATCAATTTCTTCACACTAAAGACTTGAAATGTGATAAATATGAAGGCAAATGATGTTTAAGCTATTCTTGTTTGCAGGAATTGCATGTACAGCATATTTCACCAAATTGTGCATTTAAGCTGAGGACCAGCATTTGAAGGCCAGAAAAACCATGAAGGCTGCATTAAACATGAAGTTCATGTTGACACACAAATTTCTTCTTCCAAAGGACATTGAAACGTAATCCATTAGAGGGCAATTGATATTTAAGTTATTGAGTGGGCATGAACAGCATATATGAGCAAACTGTGCATTTAAGCTCAGGACCAGCATTTGAAGAGCAGAAAAATCATGAATGCTGCATTCACGTGAACCTGATGTTGACACTCAAATTTCGTCTTCAGAATGACTTGAAATGTGATAAATATGAAGGCAATTGATGTTTAAGGTATTATTGTTTGCAGGAATTGCATGTACAGCATATTTGACCAAACTGTGCATTTAAGCTGAGGACCAGCATTTGAAGGCCAGAAAAACCATGAAGGCTGCGTTAACGTAAAATTCATGTTGACACACCAATTTCTTCACATGAATGACTTGAAATGTGACAAATATGAAGGCAATTGATGTTTAAGGTATTCTTATTTGAAATAATTGCATGTACAGCATATTTGACCAAACTGTGCATTCAAGCTCAGGACCAGTATTTTGAAGGCCAGAAAAACCATCAAGGCTGCGTTAACGTGAAATTCATGTTGACACACCAATTTCTTCACATGAATGACTTGAAATGTGATAAATATGAAGGGCAATTGATGTTAAAGGTGTTCTGGTTTGAAATAATTGCATATACAGCATATATGAGCAAACTGTGCATTTAAGCTCAGGACCAGCATTTGAAGCGCAGAAAAATCATGAATGCTGCATTAATGTGAAGTTCATGTTGACACATCAATTTCTTCACATGAATGACTTGAAATGTGATAAATATGAAGGCAACTGATGTTTAAGGTGTTCTGGTTTAAAAGAATTGCATATACAGCATATATGAGCAAACTGTGCATTTAAGCTCAGGACCAGCATTTGAAGAGCAGAAAAATCATGAATGCTGCATTAATGTGAAGTTCATGTTGACACATCAATTTCTTCACACTAATGACTTGAAATGTGATAAATATGAAGGCAAATGATGTTTAAGCTATTCTTGTTTGCCGGAATTGCATGTACAGCATATTTCACCAAATTGTGCATTTAAGCTGAGGACCAGCATTTGAAGGCCAGAAAAACCATGAAGGCTGCATTAAACGTGAAGTTCATGTTGACACACAAATTTCTTCTTCCAAAGGACATTAGAGGGCAAATGATATTTAAGTTATTGAGTGGGCATGAACAGCATATATGAGCAAACTGTGCATTTAAGCTCAGGACCAGCATTTGAAGAGCAGAAAAGTCATGAATGCTGCATTCACGTGAACCTGATGTTGACACTCAAATTTCGTGTTCAGACTGACTTGAAATGTGATAAATATGAAGGCAAACGAAGTTTAAGGTATTCTTGTTTGCAGGAATTGCAAGTACAGCATATTTGACCAAGCTTAGGACCAGCATTTGAAGCGTAGAAAAATCATGAATGTTGCATTAACGTGAAATTCATGTTGACACACAAATTCTTCTTCAGAATGACCTAGAAATGTGATCTATTTGATGCCAAATGATGTTTAAGATATTGGGGTGGAATGGACAGCATATTCGACCAACCTGTGCATTTAAGCTCAGGACCAGCATTTTGAAGGCCAGAAAAACCATGAAGGCTGCGTTAACGTGAAATTCATGTTGACACACCAATTTCTTCACATGAATGACTTGAAATGCGATAAATATGAAGGGCAATTGATTTTCAAGCTGTTCTGGTTTAAAAGAATTGCATATACAGCATATATGAGCAAACTGTGCATTTAAGCTCAGGACCAGCATTTGAAGTGCAGAAAAACCATGAAGGCTGCATTAACATGAACATAATCTTGACACACGAATTTCTTCTTCAGAATGACTTGAAATGTGATAAAAATGAATGTAATTGATGTTTAAGGTCATCTGGTTTGAAAGAATTGCATGTACAGCATATCTAAACTTGTGCATTTAAGCTCCGAAACAGCATTTGAAGCGCAGAAAAATCCTGAAGGCTGCATTAACGTGAACAAAATCTTGACACACAAATTTCTTCTTCAGAATGACTTGAAATGTGAGAAATTTAAAGGGCAATTGATGTTTAAGGTGTTCTGGTTTCATTGAATTGCATGTACAGCATATTTGACCAAACTCTGCATTTAAGCTGAGGACCAGCATTTGAAGCGCAGAAAAATCCTGAAGGCTGCTTTAAAATTTGACACACAAATTTCTTCACATGAATTACTTGAAATGTGATAAATATGAAGCCAAATTATTTTTAAGGTGTTCTGGTTTGAAAGAATTGCATGTTAAGCACATTTGACCAAACTGTGCATTTAAGCTCAGGACCAGCATTTGAAGCACAGAAAAATCATGAAGGCTGCATTAAAAATCTCCGAGTTGTGCCATTACTCAATTTTATCGAGCTATTGGTGTCAGCATATAATGTTTTCATCACACCGCAAAAGTGTGGCCCAAAACCAAACCTGTTAAAACAAGAAAAAATAAATGTGTGTTCAACTGTATCAAAGGCTTTGTGAAAATCTAAAAATAAAATGAAACTGTCATCCCTAATAAGGTCAGCATAGTCTGTGAGATCTAAAACTTGCCTAATGTTATTGAAAATATGCCTGTTACTCATAAATCCTGACTGATTCTCATCAATAATACAGTCAAGAGCATTTTAAAATCTTTTAGCAAAAAGAAGCGCAAGAAGTTTATAGTCATTGTGCAATAATGAAAAGGCACTTTGCTTAGCTGGCTGCTACAGCGCGCTGGCATTTCTACCCTTCATATCTATGGTACCAACACCCTAGGTCGGCTGGTCCCAACCCACCTGTGTTGAACCAGCTCCGGGGCAGGACTCGATTTATTGCCTAGCGACTGTCATAGTCCCACTCCTGCTCCTGTATTTTTTTCCTCCTCTGTCTCTCTCTCTCCCGGTCACTCGCCCCTGACTCTGCCAGCTGATTGCGGCATGAGCTTTAGCTGCAGTTAATCAGTCAATTCCACTCACCTGCTCCCCTCCTCAACCATATAAGCCCTCTGCTTCCCTCAGTCAGTGCTGGAACATTGTTTGACAAACCCTTCTGGACTGCGTCAGCTCTGGACTTTTCTGCTCCCCCCTTTTGTGGATTTCTCCCTCCTTGGACTCTTCGGCTTTTCCTCTGTGTGGATTCCCAATCTTGGACTCAGCGTTTTTTGGATTATTCTCAGGCGGTTCGCTCCCTTGATTGTTAGTTCCCCAGTGGTCCTGAGAGTGAGTACCCCTCAGGACCTCTGTGTTTTTGTTTCTTAGTACTAGAGTAGTTTTGGTTTTTGCACTGCCCCCACAGTCCCGTCCATGGTTGTAGTAGTTTCTGACTTTTGATTTAATAAAACCCTTTTTCTTAACACCCGTTTGTCCGTCTGTTGTCTGCGCCTGGGTTCTACCACCCACCGTAACAGCGACGACACGACGCTCCGGAAAAAGTAAAGTCCTGGCGCGTTGTGAAGATGTCACTGGCCTGCGACTGCTTCCTAGCCCAAACGGAGGCTTTTGACAGCGCTACTGAAAAGTAAGAAACCACTGATC
Source organism: Acanthochromis polyacanthus (assembly GCF_021347895.1). NCBI lineage: Eukaryota > Metazoa > Chordata > Actinopteri > Pomacentridae > Acanthochromis > Acanthochromis polyacanthus. Next base: position 9,192,426 of record NC_067124.1, on the reverse strand, counting down.
TGTTCCTGATCTGGGGTTGATGTCATTAACAACTTGATTAATTAAATCCATCAGCTTCTCTTCCCTTTTGCATATCGATAATGGTTTAGATTACCGTTTCATTGTGTCAAACGGTCCGCTATCTGGCTTTCTTCCACTATAATCCTCTTCCTTTAATATATTCGATTTGTCCAACACACACACATCATATTCTCTTTCACTGTATAGAGCTCACCTGAATTGTTTTAGTCGAATAGTTAATAAATATCTTCATTTAGACCAATTCACGGTCCCTTGCATTTCTTTGTGTGAGAACTGAAGTCAATTTCAACCAAGAATTCTAGACTTTCAGATATCAGACTGACCAAATGTGTTTTAAGTCGAGTGTAAGATTCTGCTTAAATTATTAATTTCCCCTGATAACCGGGGTGGTGCCCCCTTCCTTTTTAACGAGTGCAATATAATCACTTTGGTGGTTACAATAGCTACTGCTTGTAGTCTGAGATGAAATGCATGGTAAATCATATTAGGTCTTGAGGACTATTTTTCAGTGTGAGCCACAGTCTGCTCCATCCGTCTGTGCACGATATCAAGGTTTTGAGCTGTTATTGACTTGATTTTGTGATTATAATCTATAAATAACGATTTATTAAATATGACATCAAATACACTACCAGTCAAAAGTTTGGACACACTTTCACATTCAATGCTTTTTTAAAAAAAATTATAGTATTTTCTCCATTGTAGGTAAATACTGAAGATAAACCCTTTTTGTTTTACAACATAACATTCCATATGTATTCTTTTATAGTTTTGATGTCTTCAGTATTAATCTACAATGTACAAAATAAATTAGAAACCAACACATTACTGCAGTTTTCAAATGTTTTTTATTGCTAACTTGAATATTTTTGCAGTTGCTGAAATATGCAAACTACTTCACGCTTCTTCATATGTTTATATCTTCATTAAGGATTATGAGCAGGTTCCTTCAGACAACCTCTCAGTAGTACAAGGTCAAATAGGAAGTATGATTAAACCAATTAATTACAGAGATTAGCATCCACTCTATGAAGGGCACGGAGACAAAGAGATCAAACTGCTTCTTTAATAAGATAATGATGCACATAATTTACATCGCTCATTGTCTTCAGTTGACAGAGGATAACAGAAAAACAGCATCAGTTTTGCACTGTGATGTAGCTCCGGGTGTTCATGCTACCCACAGAGAGAATGCAATTAAATATAAATGCAACATCAGCCAAGGACACACAAACCTCTGACTGGACAGCATTTTTGATCCATTATTATAGCATAACACAACCTAATTAAGCAGGTGGAGATTTACACAGTGTACTAAAGCATGGTCGCCCACATGTACAACCTCTTACAACATGAATGTCCCAAGTGGCTACATCAACATGCATGGAAAAGTCTCTTCTCAACCCTGTGATTTATCTATTTTCAAGCTGAACTTGGTAGAGATACATCAATCATACAAACAATACTCATACAGGCTATGTGTCACACTCCTCCCAACAAGTCCTCAAATTCATACGACCACATCGGTCGTATGTAATGTGCACCGGAATACGACCCATGAGAGCGTATTTACGTTAGCGCCCCTACGGGGAAAATGAACGCATTACGGGATTTAATTCAAGAAATGGCTTTTCCCTCACAAAACGGCTTTTTCCTCACTTTCCCAGCACGGGTTTAGGGTTATGGTTAGGGTGAGGGAAAGGGATAGGGATAGTGTTAAGATAAAAGTTTGTGATGTGTCACCTGCGACACCGGAGTGTCGATATTTACTCAACCGCCAGAGGTTGCATAGTCAAAACATAACACTCGGTCGTAATACGGGCGTGTACAGACGACCTATGTGGTCGTTTTCCATTTGAGGATAGGCTGCTCCTCCTGTGCCAGTCTTCTGATCCCGCGAATTGGGAACAGCTGAGGAGAAGCTCAGCTGAGGAGAAGCACAGCTGAACTCAATATACAATCAGACCAGTATAAAGCCTGGATCCGCCGACAGCTCCAGTGCCGGTTCATTGCTCCATACTTCATGCCACACGCCGTACATTCCGCCTTCCACCGTAAGCCCACCGTTCTGGATTATGGATTATCTTGCCTACCCTTCATCTCTGCTACGTTCTGTACCCCCCTCGCCTGGTTTGGGTCCGTCTGCCCCTCGTTCTTCGCCACATCCCCGTCACTGGCTCCATCTGTTCTGCTCTCCACCTCGTCTCCTACAACCCCTGGACATTCCGTGAGTCTCCCTTCCCCGTAATTTCGCGTCCGCCCTTAGTTTAGTTTTGTTTAGTTAACCTTACCCCTCCCCGTTATTTCCCTCCGGCTTTTGTTAGTCAGAGTTTTCTGTTCGTATAAGTTCTTATTTTACATTAAATCATTATTAATCTCACCCACCCGTCTGTGCCTGCTGCTTGGGTTCACACACCATTTCGTGACACTAAGCATTTGAAATAACCTGGTTTAAACACTTTTTTTCCCAACACATATATTTTGGGCCTTTGTTAACAGGGCCAGTAGATAGAGACAAGAAAGAGGAAGAAAATGTAGGAATATGACATACAATAAAAGATCCAACTGACCACGTCTCAAACAAGGAACTTGCTTAGTGCCTAAGTGGGATACACTCTAACCATTCAGCTATTAAGTTGCCCTGAAACACTTTGAAGGACGTCTTTTTTTTTTTTAGGGTTGAGTGGGACTGAATTTACATTAGTTTGTTTAACCACAAGTGACATTTATGAGGAAATATGAAAACTCTGATAGCAATGAGTTTATAATACTCAACCCACAAAGAATCAACAGCCAACTGTACAAGAAGCCAACTGTACAAGAAGTACTACACATCTAACCTTTCCCCGGTTCAAGTGGCGACACATTAATCACAAGCAGGACAATTCAAATCCACAACCGTTGGCTCTAAACAAGTAGTGTTTACCTACTTGCAGCACATTGTTTTTTGGTTCCTAACTCACATAGTTTGATCAGTCATCCCATATTATGGTGTGTTCAGACAGAAAGCATTAAACCAAGAAGAAGAAAAAAGAAGAAACCTTACCACTGGTCTGTTGATATTTATTTGCCTGTCATTGTCCTTACAGATTTTAGCTGTAAGAAAACTAGAAACAAATACATTCTTGCTACCTTGCAACTAATCTGTCATATAAATTTATGAAGTAAATTTGCTTCAAGTCTTAATTTTTTTTTTCTCTAACTCCAACATTTTGAACTCATGTTAATACATATTTGGTTGATCCATTGCACTCCAGATGAATTGGCATCTAGTTATGTCTTTCTGTTTACTTTGTATGCAATGACAGCAACATTTGGTTCACACTGATGGAATACAGAGTTTAATAAAATGAATATCTGGTTAAGAAACTTCAACATCTTGCTGCTACACACCTACATTTTGCTATGAATATTCATCTATTTAGGGAATTCTGGACTACCTTTCATCAGGAATAATAGGATGGTAGTTTTGTTCTGTCAGTCAAAAATAAGTCCAAGAAGCCTTGTGTGAAATGTCCTGGCATGTTTTCTCTCAGCCCTTGTGGTTTTCACTAAAGCTGCTACTGACAGGCAGATTTATTTCAGAATGTTGACGAGTGTAGCCTGACAACTTTCTGATGCAGTCAGACTGAACTAGACCTCTGGGGCTCTTATACTTAAACCGACATTAGGGAATTGGCAAAAATATTGTAATTAAATACTATTAAATTAAAAGCCCAAGCAGGGAAAGCTGTGATGAAATCACGAGGAAAGCTTCCAACAACAGAAAACACTATGCAACTGCTTCAGCAGTTCAGTTCTGTCCAAAACAAGTCACCTGATCTTCATGTGTGAAACTGGTGGATTGGTCCTTAATTTATTAATTACCGATCAGTCACAACTTTAAAACTGACATGAGAAGTGATTGGTAATAATTGTTTAGTTACCATAGCACCTGTGAAGGTGTGGGACATATTAGTCAGCAAATGGATACTCAGTTCTTGAGAAGCAATCTGAGGAAGTACAAAAGATGAATAGCTTTCCGGGCATATGTGCCCAAAAACCCGTTGATGTACATTGAAGCGAAGTCTGACCCGTGTTTTCTGATCCCACAGAAGAGATACTGTAGCACAAACTGCTGAGAACCTAAATGCTGATCATGATAAACAAGTTTCAGAATACACAGTTCATCAGAACATTCTCTGTTAGGGGCTTCAGACTGATCAGTGGCCATGTTGAGCCCTGTTCACTTTCTAAAGCGTCTACAATGGAAATGTGAGTGTCAGACCTCTACCACAGAGTGATGCAAGACCAGGCCAGGTCTGATGAATCGCGGTTTTGTTTTATATCATGTGGACAGCCAGGTGCATGAGTTGAGCATGTTGTTTTGTAAAATAGATGACAGCAGGATACTCTATGGGAGGAAGGTGAGCCTGCAGATGGAGTGTGATTTTACCATGGTAAATGGTGTGCACTTCTACACTATTGTTCAAAAGTTTGGGGTCACTTATTTTTGAAAGAAAAGCCTTTTTTGATGAAGATAACATAAAATTAATCAGAAATATAGTCTAAACATTGTTAATGTGGTAAATTACTATTCTGGCTAGAAACAGCTGACTTTTCATGGAATGTCTACATAGAGGTACAGAGGCCCATTTCCAGCAAGTATCACTCCTGTGTTCTACTGGTACATTGTGATAGTTAATCAGGCTTAACAAGGCTTGCTATGCTGTGATTATCGCGAGACCGCCAGTGAGATTTTGGAAGACAACATGGCGGCGCCCTGCTGCCGAAGAAGAATTCGCTATTCTTAGCTCTTGTTTCTAAACAAAAGTTAATTCAATCACCGCATTACTTGCATTTAATCACTTATATTTTCTCGCTCAAACTGCGGATTTGGAGTACCATCCAGCGTGGAGGACCTCGAGCAATTTATTGACGGATATTTTTACAGCTGCGTCATGGAAGATCTGACCCGCGACAATCCGTCTAAAAAGAGGAAGAATGATTCCTCGACTGATATGGAAGACTTAGTTACAGCGGACATCCCGGTTAATATCCTGGAGTCCATAAATAAAAAAACTAGATGTCCTCAGCATTCTTCGCGATGAAATCTGGGAGCTGAAGGTAAGTTTAGAAAACGCATACCTGCAGGTAAGTGAACTCCAGCGGGACAACGCAGAACTACGTTCTTCCTTTTCAGCTGTTACATCCGAGCTGGAGACGATTAAAAGGGAAAATAGAGTGCTTAAAGAGACTGTACTGGATGTCCAATCCCGTAGTATGCGGGACAATTTAATATTTTCAGGCATTTCCGAAAGCACCACAGACAATCCGGAGACAGAAATCAAAAAGTTCATGACAACAGCTTTAAAAATCCCCCAGGAAATGGTGAATAATATTTCCTTTCACCGAGTCCACCGGCTCGGAGCCCGCAGAGGCAACAAGCCCCGTCCTATCATAGCTAAATTTGAGCATTTTAAACAGAAAGAATTAGTTAAAAGTAAAGGACGGGAGCTTAAAGGGACCTCTTTCGGTATGAACGACCAGTTCCCGAGAGGGATCAACGAGCGGCGGAAGGTATTGTTTCCCATACTGAAGCAGAACAGGCAGAAGGGTAAACGGTCTACGTTGGTCGTTGATAAACTTTATATCGACGGCCAGCTGTACCGGGACCCCAATAGCACTCCCTGGCTGTTCTGATCAGTACTGGTGAAATAAAAGAGCTTTGTTTATTTATTATAAAATAATGTGTATATTGTGTGTGTGTGTGTGTGTGTGTGTGTGTATATATATATATATAATCTCACTATGGCTACTTATAATACTGGCTCACTGTTTTATGTTTGACCCCCTTCTGTTCATCTTCTTGTCTACCTCCCCCCTCTCTTCTTCCCCTAACCACCTAAACTCACACCTCCTCTCTCCCCCCACACAAACTCCCTATGTAAATCTTTTATGTGTTGTATATGTCGAGGCACCAGTGTTCTTTGTTCTTTTGTGCTCACGTTTGACATGTTTTACAGTCTTGTTATCCACATTCATCATAGATTTAAATCCCGCTATACATCTGTCCAACATTTTCAGTAGACTGAGTTTATTTCATAACATGCCAATATTAGTAAGCAGCTCACATAGATATACATCCAAGGCTGAACTTAAACTGTCTATATGCATAAACTAACTCTGGTCTCCTGGAATGTGTGTGGCACTCGCTCACAGGCCAAAAGAAAAAAATTCTAGACCATTTTTCAAAATTAAAAGCAGACATTTGTCTCCTACAAGAAACCCACTTACAAAAATCTGAAGAAAAATTACTTATTGGCATGAATTTCAATCAAGTTTATTCTGCCTCCTATAACAGCAGACAAAGAGGAGTCTCTATACTTATTCATAAGAGGCTACTTTTCACTTTAAATGACATAATAGTTGACTCAGAAGGCAGATACATTATTATTCAGGCAACTATATTCAATAAAGAATATACTATTGGGAATTTGTACGCCCCTAATAATGATGATCCAGCCTTTTTTCATTCATTTTTCTCTCAACTATCTGAGTTAACAGCAAATTCAACTGCTATCATTGGAGGAGACTTCAACACAGTCCTAAATCCATTAGTAGATCGCTCCAATAACACAACATGTACAAGGCAATCACAATCTGCCAAAGTAATAGAGGAATATATAGATGATTTTGGCCTTGGCAACAGCTGGAGACTAAAAAATCCAACCAAGAAGGAATTTACCTTCCACTCCTCGGTGCATCGATCATTTTCAAGAATTGATTTTTTTCTTACAAATAATTCTATTGTCGAGAAAATTTCTACAAGAATACACCCCATTATTATCAGCGACCATGCACCAGTCTCCCTGTCCTTACAAACTGACCTCACCTTTAAACCACCTCCGACATGGCGTTTTAACATCTCACTGTTAAAAGATGAAGAGTTCGATAACCCCATAGGTAGTGTCTACAGATACGGACCCGTACCCGTAGCCTGTGGCCTATGGATACGGCACTTTCCCTTAACATAAATATTAATGAGCCGTACATAAATATTAATGAGCCGGCTGATGAACGCGCTTCGTGATTGGCTGGTAATCCGATGGACATAAATATTAATGAGCCGGCGACGCTGATGAAGGCGCTTCCGTGATTCGAGGTGAATCTGCGGAATGAATGGCGGAACTAACAGCCAGCAAACTATAAGTATTTTTTTACCTTCAAAAGTAGCGACAGACTATTACATATTAACAACCTAAACAAAACCCTGACGTATTTTCTGCGTCTGTCAACACAGACATTGTCAGTCACTTTAATGTTAGCGGACTCTGTTGAATGGCTAATTTACATCACCACAAACAAATCTCACAATATCACAGTAAATCGAGTTTGTGGGTTTTTTTAATTCATGCCGAATTAAAGAGCTGCTCCTCACCATTCACGAGTGTTTGTTTCATATTCGACATCCTTCATTTTATCTTGTAAATTAGCGTCCGAAATTAAATGGGAACATTTGCAATGGAGTTCGTCAGCCGCTTCCACCACTGAACGCGGTAAACTAATTAATAGGAACTGGACTTCAAACAATTTAGACACGGCGTCTAAAAGCGTAAAAACTACTTTGTCTACGTAAAGTGTGAGAGGAGACGGTGTATTTTTAGTTAAATTATACAATGTTCGCCGTCAAAGTCATTCATATAAACTACCTGTAATGTGCAGCAAATAGTAGTTAACCATCGCCAGCTCTTCAGTGACCTTAACACGTCCGTACCTCTAGTACAGATGTTACGGGTACGGGTCCGTACCTCTAGCATCAACCAAGACCATAAGGAGAGAGTGGACAGACTATCTGGAGATGAATGATTCTCCAAACTCATCTCCATCTTTACTCTGGGAAGCAGGGAAAGCAGTACTTAGAGGTAAAATTATATCATATTCATCTTATAAAAAGAAACAAGATCAAAAATTAGAAAAAGATCTGGAAGATAAAATTAACTGATGAATATACAACAAACCCAAATAATCAAATATGAACTGAATTACAAAATACAAAAATACAGCAAGATGATATGTTATCCAAAAGGACCGAGTTTATAATCCAACAATTGCGATACAACAACTTTGAGCACAATAACAAATCAGGTAAATTTCTTGCAAACCAACTCCAACGCAATTGGGAAAAATCTCTCATAACAGCGATAAAAGAGACAACTGGTGAGTATACGCAATCACCAGAAGAAATTAATCATATTTTTTACACTTATTATTGGAATCTGTATTCAGAAAATAACAAACCCAACCCTGAGCATATTGAGACATTTCTCAGTAGTTTAAATATGTCTCAATTATCTGCTGAACATAAAAATATCCTAGATGCTCCACTGTCCATAAATGAGCTGTCCAGTGCTCTAGACAGTATGCCTAATGGTAAGGCACCAGGCCTGGACGGTTTCCCGGCCGAATTTTTGAAGCATATCTGGTCAATGCTTGCACCACTCTTTTTTAGATTAGTAACAGAAATTAAAACCAGTGGTCACATACAGCCTCACATGAACACAGCAGCAATTAAACTTTTATTAAAGCCAGATAAAGACCCTACCCTTCCGTCAAGCTACTGCCCGATATCACTAATTAACACCGACATCAAAATTATTGCAAAAGCCTTGGCATCTAGACTAGAGACAGTAATTTCGACAATTATCCATAATGATCAAACTGGCTTTATTAAAGATCGACATTCTACCAACAACATAAGAAGGCTCTTAAATTTGATTAACATGTCACAGTGGCAGGACAAAAAGGCAGTTATCATATCGTTGGATGCAGAAAAAGCTTTTGACAAAGTTAATTGGTCCTTCCTCTTTGCCGCTCTAAATAAACTTGGCTTTGGAGAGTCATTTATTCACTGGGTGTCAGCACTAAAGCTTCTGTCACCACAAATGGAATCACTTCAAAGACCTTCACCTTACAGAGAGGCACCAGACAGGGCTGCCCACTCTCTCCTTTGTTATTTGCGATATTCATTGAGCCGTTGGCAACAGCTGTGTGCCAGGATGTCAGGATCCAAGGAATCCGCTCTGGGACAACAGAACACAAAATTAATTTATACGCAGATGATAGAGTCGCTCCTCTTACTTTATTTAGAAGAACGGCTACTTCATTAAGGGAAGTATTTAAACCAACGTCCAACTGGTTCCAGTCGCTGGACTCGGCTATCACAAAATTCTACTGGAATAATAAAAAAGCAAAAATCAGTCTATCTACTCTTCAGAGAAGAAAATCCGAAGGAGGTCTGGAGGCACCAAATTTTATGCATTATTATTTAGCTAACCAGCTACAATATCTTATTCTATGGACACAACCTAACGGAGATGCCAACTGTTGGTTAGAATTAGAACAGAAGGATTGCAATAGCATCAGACTTTCAGACATACTCTTTATTACAACATCCATCAAACGACACAACTGTTTTAAAAACCCAATGATTTCCTCCACCTTGACCGCTTGGTGGAAGGCATTACAAATTACAAACTCCAAATTGGAGCCCTGTAAGTTCTCCCCCATTTGGTACAACCCTGACTTTCAGGTTAATAATCAGCCGCTTCATTTAGTTGTTTGGGAGCAGAATGGAATCACACATCTCCACCACCTCTTTTCAGATAATACGTTCATGTCATATACAAACTTGCTTCAAAAATACAAAATAAAAAATGGGAATTTCTTACATTATATACAAGTTAAAAATATTATTAAGAAAAGAATCCCTAGGAGAGAGTGGGTGGGCCAAGTTTTCAGTTCAACATGTAAAGAGGGCAGAAAAAGGGGTGTTGCTATCTTGGTGCATAAAGGGCTGGCCCTCACAGTGGAAAAGGTTCATGCTGACAAGGGAGGTCGTCATATTTTGATTGTTGGATCAATAGGGGAGGAAAAAATTTCAATTTTGAACCTGTACGGTCCAAATGAGGACGATGCGGTCTTTTACAAAGATATTTCTCGCGTCTTAACTTCACTTGCAGAGGGTTTCCTGATCATAGGTGGGGATTTCAATTGTGTGTTAAATTAGCCAATATCCATTTCGGATCATGCTCCGCTTGTCCTGTCTTTGACTCTTAGTAAGGGTAACAATCTGAAACAGTGGAGGTTGAATGTTTCTCTTTTAAATAATCCAAACATCGTGCAAAATATTAAGCAAGAATGGAAACAATATTTAGAGCACAATGACAATGGTGATGTTTCTGTTTCTACATTATGGGAGACAGCAAAAGCTGTTATTAGAGGAAAACTTATCGCTCTTTCTTCAAAAATCAAAAAAGATAGAGAGAAAGAACAAACAAAGTTAGAAGACACAATTTTAGACTTAGAGAAAGAACATAAGAAGACCAATGACAATAACACTCTTAATGCTTTAAAACATTGTAGACAGAAACTTAATGACTTATTGACTTATAAAGCTGAGGGTGCGCTGCGATTTGCCAGCCAAAGATACTATGAATCAGGAAACCGTGCAAGCAGACTTTTAGCATTTCAATTACGCAAAGCTCAAGCCAGTCGCACAGTGGCTAAAATTGTGCATCCAACTTAAAAAAAACTGGTATCACATCCTAAGGAGATAGCTAATGCATTCTCTTCATACTATGAAGCATTGTACAGCTCGCCAGGGACCATTAATCATGAGGAAAAAATTAATGATTTTTTGGGAAAAATCAATTTACCATCTTTAACAGATTCTCAGTCGAGTATATTAGTGGAACCAATTACTAAAAAAGAAGTGGAAGAGACAATTAAAAATTTGAAATGTAACAAATCTCCTGGTGTGGATGGCTACCCTGGCGAGTTTTATAAATGTTTTAAGGATGAACTTACCCCTTTACTACAAAGAACTTTTAATTATGCGTTATTTAAAAACGATCCACCTAAATCTTGGTCTCAAGCAATTATATCAGTGATTCACAAAGAGGGAAAAGACCCGGCAAGTTGTTCTTCTTACAGACCAATAAGTTTATTATGTTGTGACATGAAAATTTTAACATCAATATTAGCCAAAAGGATTCAGAAATTTATAAATTATGTAATTGCTAACGACCAAACTGGATTTATTCCAGGTCGATTGGGAATTAATAATATTAGGAGAACATTAAATGTAATGACTGTAGCTAAAACTAAAACAGACCCATCAATGCTTCTCAGCCTTGATGCTGAGAAAGCATTTGATCGGGTAGACTGGTTGTTCCTAAAATGCACCTTAAAAAAAATTAGGATTTAACTCTGAGTTTATTAGTTGGATCGGGATGCTATATCTAAACCCTACCTCTAGAGTAAAAGTGAATGGTTATACTTCTGATGAGTTTGGGCTAAATAGGGGAACTAGGCAGGGCTGCCCGCTTAGCCCCTTGCTGTTCGCAATTAGCATTGAACCGCTGGCCGAAACGATTAGAAGAGACCCCAGAATACAAGGAGTAGTAGTTGGTGGAACAGAGTTCAAATTGTCTTTATACGCGGATGACATAATATTATATATTTCAGATCCATTGTCTTCAGTTCCTGCACTGGTAAATTGTTTGAAGGAGTTCAGACTTATTTCTGGTTATAAAGTTAATGAGACGAAGTGACAAGCCTTAATGTTAGTTGGAGAGAAACCAAAAGAATTACATAAAATTGTTCAATTTAATTGGCCCCCTAAAGGTTTTAAATACTTGGGCGTAATAATTACTCCTTACACTTCTCAATTATATAATGAAAATTACAGCAAATTAATTTCTAAAATAAAATTGGATCTTGAACGGTGGGATATTCTTCCTCTATCTCTATTGGGCAGGATTGAAGCTGTAAAAATGAACATTCTTCCACGGCTTCTGTATCTTTTCCAGGCCTTGCCTATTTTATTACCCTCATCCATGTTCAAAATCCTGGATAAAATGATTTCTGCATTTATATGGCAAAGGAAAAAACCTAAGATTAGAAAGAAATTGTTGTCCAGTCCTAAGGAAAATGGGGGTCTTGGTTTACCCAATTTTAAATTTTACTACTGGGCTGCACAATTACGAGGACTGGTAGAATGGATGGCTCAAAACAACGAAACAAATTGGATAAAATTGGAAAACGTTGCAAGTCTGTCGATTCCTTTGGAAACAGCTATATTTCTAGAACAAAAGAAATGGAGGGATCTCAAAATAAAAAATGTTGGAGGAATTGTCACCACGTGGGGGACCATACACATACATTCTGGGACTGCCCCATTCTGAAACCATTCTGGCAGAGGGTTCTGGGAGAAGTTCAGTCAATTTTAAAAGCTGAGTTGTCTCTGGAACTGGTTCATTGCATCACTGGGGTACCTCCAATAACAAACTTACCCAAAAAGCGAGTCAAATTGTTGCGAATTCTTCTCCTTGTGGCAAGTAAAACGATCACAAAAATGTGGCTCAAAGCTCAGCCCCCGACAACAGATCAGTGGAGGGAGGGCTTGAGAAAAGTATACCTCATGGAAAAAATAACAGCCCAACTCCATTTGAGGATTACGGTGGCCGAGACCCGCCATCGCTGCAAATAAAACAAACGCTGCAAATAAAAAGAAACGCTGCTGCAAATAAAAAGAAATGCTGCTGCAAATAAAACAAACGCTGCAAATAAAAAGAAACGCTGCTGTAAATAAAAAGAAACGCTGCAAATAAAAAGAAACGCTGCTGCAAATAAAAGAAACACTGCAAAAAAAAGAAACGCCGCTGCAAATAAAAAGAAACGCTGCAAATAAAAAGCCACAACGGAAGTGGATTACTGAGGATTATTTTGCCGATACACCGGTGTGAGAAGAAGAAGACGAAGTAGAAGAAGAAACAAGAACAGGAGTACGACTTGAAAAACGAACGAGAAAGTAAGTGAAAATGTTAGTGTTGAATGTCACTACGTCTAATTTTTAATGTGTTATCTAGTTAGGCCATGTAGCCCCAGGTTTGAAGGTTTGAAGTTGAACTGGAGGATGCCGGTGTGTTGTTCGCCGTCAGTTGTTTCCACCCAGATGTGTTTTCGTTCCGGACTCATTCATTCTGTCCGCTCGGGCGGACGGGCGCCGGCGGCGAAGGATGGTTCGCCCGGGGCGCAAATCTAGCCAGGACCGAATCTGTGTGTTTTTCTGGGGTAGACACTGCTCTCGAGTGAGAGCGTGCAGTGGAACATGTTACTGTGTTTTGCTGCATATTGGAGTAAAGTTACCAAACTCGATTGTCCTCTCGTTAGCCGAAGCTAACAACACACTGGCATCCTCCAGTTCAACTTCAAACCTTCAAACCTGGGGCTTCATGGCCTAACCAGATAACACATTAAAAACTAGAAAAGCACTCGGAGAGCGCAGACCTCCGCCAGGCCATCTGTCTGTCTGTCTATCTGTTTACAGCATAACTCAAAAAGTTATGGACGGATTTTCACCATTTTTTTTACAGACTGTCCGGAAGAGCAAAAGTAACAATCGATTAGATTTTGGAGGTAATCCGGATCACCGTCTGGATCCAGGATTTTTTTGAAGGACTCTGTACAATTGAGATGGCCTTCAAATGTACAAAGTCCTTCAAAAAAAAATCCTGGATCCAGACGGTGATCCGGATTACCTCCAAAATCTAATCGATTGTTACTTTTGCTCTTCTGGACATTCTGTAAAAAAAATGGTGAAAATCCGTCCATAACTTTTAGAGTTATGCTGTTAAAAGACAAACAGACAAACTCCGATGATTACATAACCTCCTGGCGGAGGTAATTAGACGTAGTGACATTAAACACTAACATTTTCACTTACTTTCTCGTTCGTTTTCCAAGTCGTACTCCTGTTCTTGTTTCTTCTTCTACTTCGTCTTCTTCTTCTCACACCAGTGTATCGGCAAAAATAATCCCCAGTAATCCACTTTCGTTGTGGCTTTTTTATTTGCAGCAGCGTTTGTTTTTGTTTGCAGCGTTTCTTTTTTATTTGCAGCGGTGTTTCTTTTTATTTGTAGCGTTTCTTTTTTATTTGCAGCGGTGTTTCTTTTTATTTGCAGCGTTTCTTTTTATTTGCAGCGGTGTTTCTTTTTATTTGCAGCGTTTGTTTTATTTGCAGCGATGGCGGGTCTCGGCCACCGTAGAGGATGGATCAGTTTAATGATCTCTGGGCCCCAGCAGTAAATCACTTCCATTGGACTACTTAAATTAATGCATCAGTTTGTATGACAGACAACTGGAATTTGTTGTATTTTTAAAGGGAGGTTTTGACTGTGATTTTATTTAGGCATATTATTTATTATTTTTGACACATATAATGTGAAACATCTCCTCGGAAAAATTGAGGATTTTTGTTTGATTACCGAGATGCCCCACGTTTGTGTTTTTCTAACATGTTAAAAATAAGCAAATGTAAATTAAGCTGAGCATTACTTAAATAAAGAATTGTTCAAAAAAAAAAAAAAGAAAAGAATCCCAACACTTCAAGGCATGCTCCAGCCGCCTGCATTAGCTGAAGCAATCATAAAGCTTTCTCCGACAACAACTAAAACGCTCTCTAAAATATACAAGCTACTCTCAAGCACTGATACAATATATTTACCCATCTCTAAATGGGAATCAGACCTATCTATATCTCCGGAACCAGACTTCTGGACTCAAATTTGCGATAATGCATTTAAAATGACAAAACACACAAACTTACAACTCATCCAATACAAAATCCTCCATAGAACACATATTACTCAATACATGATGAAGAAAATGGGATTCTCCGACTCCGACATCTGTTTCCAGTGCTCCCAGAACACTGCTGATACTTATTTTCATGCTCTATGGCTTTGCACCCCCATAAAAAATTTGCGTGGGGGTGTTCTGGCCTAGCCCATTCCAATTTAATGTTTGCCGCCCCGACACCCTGGGCGGGCCCCGGAGACGGGGGGAGAGTGACCCTCGCCCTGCCGCACCATCTGCCCGCCAGTGCGCTGGGCGGATACACACCTCCCTCCGCCTGGCTGGGTGGGGCCCCGTTGGTCGCTCCGCTGGGGGGCAGAGGGGTCGGGTTGTGGGGGAAGTCGGGCTGTGGGCCGGTGGGGCGCCGTGGGGGTCTGCTATGGCCTGTTCTGCTGCGCGGGCCTTGGGGCGCTGGCTGTGTCGGTGGGGGTTGCTCCGGGCTCTCTGTGGGTGGCTCCTGCCGCTGACACGGCTGTGTGGACCTCCTTGGGCTGGAGGAGACAGTTCCCTCATTTTGGTGGAGGTTTTCATGCATGCCAGACCCACCACACCGGCACTTACCAAAACTCAATAGAGTTTGTTCCTCCGGTCGCTGAGTCAGTGGATCTCAGTCTGCTTTATCTATCCTTCTTGTGGTCTCCTGACATCTTCATGATTGGTCCAGTTGGGATTCTGTCATATCTGGTGTTTGTGAAGGGTCTTAGATTTATAACTGGTTTTAAGGGGTGAATTAAAGAGCACAAATAAATAGAATGCACCTTTTCTCTTAGAACACTGTCTATGCCTCACCTTTC
This sequence comes from Acanthochromis polyacanthus, assembly GCF_021347895.1. Classification (NCBI taxonomy): domain Eukaryota; kingdom Metazoa; phylum Chordata; class Actinopteri; family Pomacentridae; genus Acanthochromis; species Acanthochromis polyacanthus. Next base: position 9,176,932 of record NC_067124.1, on the reverse strand, counting down.
TGTCTGTCCTGTGTTTGTTTTATGTTTCACTTGGGTGTGCACAGCCCTCAATGGTATAATATAGGAAACAGCTTGAAATAAACATGATAGGTTAATTTGCCATGAGGGCAGGTGATGGTCACAGTCACAAAGAAGAAAAAAATTGCATGAAGCTTAAGTGATGACGCCATGGGTGGTTGGTGTCATTTCTGAGCGGATTTGCAGACGAAAAAAAAAGTGATAGTTAATCGTGTAGAAAACCCTTGTACACATGAATGCGTGAGTTTTTATGGAAAATATGAAATTGCCTGGCCTGGGTAACCCCAAACTTTGAACTATATAGAGAAAGAAAGCAAATAGCTGTATTCCACCAAAAACTTACTTAATGTTCTCTATACAGGACCGGCATCAAAGCAGCTGCATCCATCATGCACTGTTTTCGCTGCAGCTTCACTGTCATAATTATATTGTTTCCCTTTTACATTTTGTAAACCAAACCATAAAGTTGTCTTTCCTTCATCGTGCGCCAACAGCATGACTCCCTTGTGTACACAGCTCCTCTCAGTCACCAAGAAATAGCAGCTTCAAAGACATTTTCGCACGCAGGCCGACTCAATGCAATGTGAAGAGGACAGAAAGGGGACCATAACAGAAAACTGGAAAAGCTGAACAGCCTCTTTTTGTTACGTAAGATGTTGATCTGTTGCTTCATGTCACAGAAAGTTCTAGGAGTAACCAGTACAGATATCAGAGTCTGTTTTGTACACAGTCTCAAACAGCAGCAGCAAGCATCTCATTCAGTTCCTGCTAGCACTCATACAGCCCTATTGTGGATGGCCACAATAGATAAAGAAAAAGAAAAACAAAAGGAACTTCTTCGTCCTCTTCCAGAGTGGCAGTGATGAGGAGCTGATGGTCTGCTGCTGTCCATGTCTCCAACAGCTTCGTCCTGTCCTTTGTTCCCCCTCCTCAGCTCAGTCAAATCTGTCAGGAAGACATAGGAAAGAACACGACTATTAATGCTGCTGCTGTAAATCCTCTAAAAACACATGCACACTCCCCACAGAGTGCAGAATGTCGTCTCTTTGTAAACAGCATGTGGGTAAAAATAGCCAACATGCAGTTACCAGTTCATGTGTGCATTTAGAAAGACAGGCACAGCTCTTTCTTTGAATTGTCTAAACACACACATGCTCAAAGAAATCATTATAGCATAATTTAGAGAGCATAGTTAACAGGATTGCTTGGCAGAATCAAATTTGTGGGTGAACACTGTTTGTGTCCCTGCCATTATCCCCCAGGTCTCTTCTATACCAAAACAAAGTTTATCCTCATACAGTATGTATAAATGCTTTAAGTGAGCCAAGACTCGCCAAGATGGAGTTTTGCAGAACTGCACACACAGCTGTTTAATCAAAGTCAGCATGATTTTTTTGTTATTTGACAAGAAATGTGTTTGTTCTTGTCCTTCCTACACTTTTTTACTTTAAAATTCAAACTCCGTGTTGATTGGATGATGGGTTGAACTTCCAAAGATGAAACCGTACTTAGAGAAGAGGATGTAACTGCTTACTGGCCATCAGATAGAGTCAGAATGTTAAGTTTAGGTAAGTACATGCTTACATTGAAGGACTTTCAGGGAATGTGTTTCAAGCGTTGCAGGAGTGGTGGGAAGCTGTACAAGGAGACTTGTTCAAAGATGATATCATCCATCCATCCATCCATCCATCCATCCATCCATCCATCCATCCATCCATGCACTGTTTATTCCTCATTAGGGTTACAGGGGGGGTGGGGGTGTCTCGAGCCTGTCCCAGCTGACTTAGGGGGAAGGCAGGGGACAGATTACCAGTCTATCACATGGCTACATATACATAACCTGGCAATAGCCAGATTAATAATTGTGTAGTACTTGATAGTACTCCACAATATCAATCTGGGACCGCTCCATGTAAATCCGTTCGGAGGAAAGAGGCACGGATTGGACAATGCAACAGTATGTCCCGCCTCTGACAGGTTTGTTTTTAGCCAATCGTGGGATCTTCACAACAAGCGGAGCCAATTGGTAGATTAAACTCTTACCAAAACCCATAGGTAAAAAAGCACAAACATCTTTACCATCCAGAAATGCGCAAAGCGCCTCTCGTTGTTCTTCCTTCAAAGAAGCGATAGGAGATTCAGCTAAAACTGACTTAATAGCAGCATCTACACGATCGTTGTCCTCCGTTGCCATGTTTGTTTTGATCTACTGGCGCTTGGTGTCGTCTTCACACCCGGATATCCTGCCACTTATCAGTGAGCTGCATCTATTTATTTTATTTTATTTTTGCTAGTCTTGTTTAAATCACACTTACATGTGAACTAGAAATCACAATATATTAATTTTTTAAAATTATTAATATAAATGAACTCTGACCTACTATAGTTCAAGGGTCATTATTATGCGCATGCCCAAATTGTAGCATTTGTGGAGCGGCAGAAACAAGATGATTGACCCCAAAAAAGATGGCAGAAAAAAGAAAGAAAACCCATCATTTTCATGATGAATGGGAGGTAGAGTTTTTTTTTACCAATGTGAAAGGAGCCGTGTGTCTCATTTGGGGGGCGACTGTAGCGACGGCAAAGCGACACAATGTGGAGAGACATTTCACAACTTGCCACACAAGCTACCATGCTAACTATCCACCGGGCAACGCACTATGAGCAGAAAAAGCTCGCGATTTAAAGGCAGCTTTGAGCAAACAGCAGTCTTTTTTCACGAGACCGGTGAAAAGCTCCCAAAAAGCAACCGAAGCCTCATTACGAGCTACGCAATTCTTGATAAAGAAAAAGAAGGCCTTTTCAGATGGGGCGGTTGTCAAAGAAGCAATGATGATAATTGCTAAAACTGTGCTTGAAGACGAGAAGTACGGAACCAATGTAATCTCTACTCTCTCTGATGTTCAACTGCGGGCATCTACAATGGTAAGAAGAGTGTCGGCGATGTCCGTGAACTTGGCCGACCAGTTGGACCGTGATCTGGCAAGGTGCAGGTGGTTCAGTATCCAGTGTGACGAGTCGGTGGACAGCAGCAGTACAGCGCAGCTGATGGTCTTTATCAGGATGGCGTTTGATGATTTCTCTACAAAAGAAGAACTTCTGACACTACTGCCCTTAAAGACAACTACCAGGGGAGTTGGCATCTATAACGCGGTGAAGGAGTTTTTGGTGGAGAAAATGGTGCCGCTGGAAAAGCTGGTATCTGTGATTACGGCTGGGGCTCCTGCTATGATCGGCCGACACAAAGGATTCATTGCTCACTGTAAAGGTGACACAGAGTTCCCAAACTTTTTGCATTACCACTGCATCATCCACCAGCAGTCCTTATGTGCAAAAGTGATCGGCTTTGAGCACGTGATGACTCCCGTTGTAAAGATCATAAACTGCATCTGTTCCAAAGCAAAACAGCACAGAACATTCAAGGTACTATTGGAGGAGTTGTCAGCTGAATATCACCATATTTGAAATTGTAACATTGCAAAATGACCTCCACCTCAAAGCCTATCAGGGTGCACCAAACTTTTGGGGCCTTGTTGACACAGAAAAGTACGGTGGTGTTTGCACAGCAGCTTTGAAGGTTGCAACCTGTTTGGGTCAACCTATCTTTGTGAATCAGCCTTTTCTGACATGAACTTCATCAAGAACAAACACAGAACACGCCTCACTGATGCACATCTGCAAGACTCACTCAGAGTTGCAGTGTCAAGTTACACACCAGAGTGCAACACACTGGTGGAGAGCATGTGTAACAGGTATCGGGCCGGTACGATCACCGCTAACAGTTTATATTTATTCTGTGGGGAAAGCATTGGTGACTGGGCATGCAACTTCTGTAAAATAAAGAAATGAGCAGCCCGGTCTCACGGGGATTCGTGAAACTGTCACGTCAGTTTTTGTTTCGGTTTCGTGCGCACCAACACGATGTCGTCATGTTTTTCGTGCCGCTCACCACGAGCGAAACCCGCTGTGGTAATCACATTTGAAAGTGGTTTATACCGGCGGATTCATGACGATCTAAGCTGTCCATCGGCGTTTGCGGTGGCCGCTGCGGCCGCCGGACATTCTTTAAATTCCTATGCAAATTCGGCGGATTCATGACGATTTAAGCTGTCCATCGGCAATGGCGGCCGCCATGGGGGCCGCGGCAGCGGCCGCAAACGCCGATGGACAGCGTAGATCGTCATGAATCCGCCGAATTTGCATAGGAATTTAAAGAATGTCCGGCGGCCGCAGCGGCCACCGCAAACGCCGATGGACAGCTTAGATCGTCATGAATCCGCCGGTATAAACCACTTTCAGATGTGATTACCACAGCGGGTTTCGCTCGTGGTGAGCGGCACGAAAAACATGACGACATCGTGTTGGTGCGCACGAAACCGAAACAAAAACTGACGTGACAGTTTCACGAATCCCCGTGAGACCGTGTTGAAATGAGACGGAGACGTGAGTTGTGTTGCCTTAGCTCTCTGCTTCTGCTGAGTAACTTTACTCTTTTCACAATAAAGTTTGCACTTTACATATTAAATTTACATCATCTTCGCCTCCTGGCTTCTTTGACAATGTTTTCCTTAAGACATGTTCTTCTTTTACTTTGCTTTAATCCGGTTTAATACACCAGTATTTCCTTTTTTTAGTTTTCACTATTAAATTTCTATCACAAAACATTTTAAGCAGTTCTACAGCACAGGTCACACTTCTTTTTTTATCTCTTTACAAACGGTTTAACACTTAAACTTTTCTTCACAAAACACACAAATGTACAGCGAGCCAATGCTAAGTTCAAGGGACGGACTCATGTTCCTAAGCAACAGCCACGACGTTAGCATAACGTTGGCGCGACTGCTAACTTCTTTCACCTTTTAAATACATAACACATGTCGCTAGTACAAACTGCTGGACAAATACTCTTATGTACAGCTAATACGTATGTGTTTTAATGGTTGGTGCCACAATACTAACCTGGAAAATAAAGAAATGAGACGGAGACGTGAGTTGTGTTGCCTTAGCTCTCTGCTTCTGCTGAGTAACAGGAAGCAGGAAACGGGGCGCCCTCAAGCCGTCTCACAGCGGGTGCTGCCGCCTAGTGGTGACAGGCGATATTACATTGTTCCTGTCCAAGCATCTAGTACTATTACTTTTTCTTATTACCAATTTAGTCAGAAAGTATTTAAAATTTATTTAGGGATACCTAACAAAAATTTAGAATAATGGTCCAAATTACAACGATGTGTTTGTGTACTGCATGCATGTAAAATGTAATGTACTTAGTGTATCACAAAATAACAACAAATGTGGTTGCACACTCGTGTGCACCACACATGCAATGCCAGGCTTCCCACTAACTGACAAAAACAGATATCAGATTTGGTGTCCAGTTAAAAAATGTGTCATTCATGATGTGTTTGTAGAATGTAACATTTGATAGCACAACTGTTAAGTGCATTTTTTTTCGTAGACTTGTACAGGGTTTTTGTATAAAATGTTAAAAATGCTGCAGAGGTGCATTGTGATTTTCTTGGACTGTTGTAGAAGTGATCATTTGAAAATGTTCAATTTGAAAAACACTTGCACTTGAAAACTTGCAACAAGAAATAAAATGTTGCATATTGGTATTGATCTATTTTCTATCTTATCATTGTTGTTATTTATTGTGAGAAATCATGAATATGATCAGTGCTAACACTGATCATACACAGCTAAATACCATTAATTATTAATAATAACATATGGTTAAAGCTAAATTGATCAAATCATCCATTTCAGAAGTGTGTATCAAACTGGTAGCTCTTTGCCCTAATCAGTATCCACGAAGTAGCCCTCGGTTTCAAAAAGGTTGGTGACCCTTGGCAGTGTGATTGTTTGTCTATAGACAAACAGTCACACTCACATTCACACTTATGAACGAGAATTATCAATTAACCTCAGCATTATTTTGGACTGTGGGAGGAAGCCCGAGTACTCGGAGGAAACTCATGCATGCACAGGGAGAGCATTAAAACTCCATACAGAAATTTCAGGAAGGTGATCTTTGAGCTGCAAGACGAAAGTGCTAACCATCGATCCACTGTGCAGTCGAAAATTCGAATCAGCTTTATCTTTTTCAATCACAGTCTTTAAATTTTTGGATCACACCTCCACACAGGATCTTTGCTGTCATTGCTGCAATGATAACCACAGTTAAAGATTTGAAAAAGTCGTGGTCAAGTTATGACAGTTGAAACAGCAGTCTCATGTGATAAAGTTCAGTGTTTTGCCAACCCATCCATCCACCCCAATATCCTCTTACATGCTCTTTGCAAATCTATAACTACTACCACTCTCCTCATGGGCTTTTTATTTAATTACAATGGCTACTGGGGGTCAGTGTCAGAATGAAAACAATAATTGATCATACTCGCACAAAAAATCTACTACTACAACAATTACAACTTTTCTTGGGGAGATTCTTTTGAAACAGTTAGTTTGTGGTCCCTCTTCCTGTAATTAACTGTCATTCTACACATGTGGAGGAACAGACTGAATTCTGTAGCAATTTGTCATCATGTGCTACTTTATGAATAAAATAGCTAATAAATGGAAATTTGCCACGGTTAGAATACTATTCAAAAGATAATGGTCAATGTAGTTCAGCGCCAACATAGTAGCATCAGTAAGTATAGTTCCATGAGTAGCCACTTGAGAATGGCACCAAAAGCAAGTCACTTCCTTTGGAAACCCATGTTTAAATTACCAACTTTACAGCAGAATTCTTTCTGTATACACTTTTACATGACTCATGCATGATTAAGTTACGTTATGCATAATTAAACATGTAGCGGCAATGTTGGATCCATGATACTGAACTTCAAACCTGCTGTTAAGGAAACCTGTGTGTGACGTCACCGAGGATTTGTCAGTCTCAGTTTACAGTCTGTGAGATAATAGCACTAATGAAGGTAGCGTCAGCACTCCCAGACACAACCAAGAGCAGATCCTTTAACCCCATTTGGATGATCATCGTGTCAGCTTATCCGAAGAGAAGCTCTCTGCCTTCAGTCTTAATCTGTTTCACAGTTTTAAATATCTTCTCACAACTTTATCTGCATATTACAACTTCCCTTGGGTTTATTCAAATCAACTGGAAGTGGGTTAGATGCAAATTCATTCATTGCTCCACCATTCATCTATTTTTCAAATTTATCCCAAACAGAAAACAAACCATTTACTCGACGATACACCAGTCTCTAATTGTAGTGCATCCAATATGTGTAACGGATCTCAGGCATCAGTCAAATCAGGCCTTATCTGGGCTGAATATAGGTATGAAAAATTGACAGCTGTTACATGATATTGTTCTTTCTGTCTTCACAAGGATTTTCTGAAATAAATGAGAATACAATAAAGTAAACCATTTCTCATTGCAACCTCTTTATCAACCACTTTATTAATCAAAGGTTTTTGGGTTTTCTTTCAATTTCTGCAAATGCACAGAAATAAAACAACAAAAATAATATCAGATGAATAAAATGAAAAGGTAGATCACCATAAAGGTGGCATTTGAATGAACATTTGTGTGTTTGATATAAAAAGGTTTAATATAGCTCAGTTAATTCCTTTAGTGTATTCATATTAGGCTCACTGACTAAAAAAAATGAAAGGCAAGATCTTTGGTCACTTTGTAATAATGAAACTAAAAATTGCAAACATCAAAGGAAAAACAAAGCTCAAAGCAGGAATTTTTAATGTGAGGTGTTCGGTATATCCAGCAAGGTTCAAGTCAGGACTTTCCCTACTTAGTGAGCACCAACTGGAATTTCTGTGTTGATTTGTCGTTGGCATTTGGGTATTTGGATATCTGTTCTTTTTACCCAACTAAAAAATTTCAATCTCATAAAGCACTGGATGTTTTGCTCAGCACCCTGTCTGGCCTGCCCTGGGTTCACGCTATCATCTATGGAGATGATGAAGACAATGTGTCTACAGCCTACTTGATCAATGTAGAGCTCATTAACTCCGGTGTCAAAGGAATCTCGTTCCTCTATTGCTTCTGGTGTCAGTGGTGCTGGATGCAAACATATGGGGAAAGAATTAAATTCCATAAGACCCAGTTTTCCTGCCTCAAGCAGGAAACTGTATCATTTTATGATACAGTTGGAGGAACATACCTGAAGAATCCATTTAAGGTCACGTATGAAGTTACAGATTAAATTAGTGGAAGAGGATTCAGCAACGTCTTTGGACTGACTGGCCTGACTACCGGGCCAGTGCAGCAAAGGGGTATCTGAAGACTGTAGAAGCAACCCTCCTTCCTCCGTCATACTTCAGGGCCTACACAGACATGGCCATTCTCTCTGATAATTAGGAATTTGGAAGCCGGAGTACCCGGAGAAAACTAATGCTGTTATGGCTTCCGGAAAAATGAGAACCCAAATAAGAATACACAGAGTGGCACACAGGTGGGAATACTGAGATTTTCATTCAGCGAAACAAATAATTCTCCTTGCAACTATGGCCAGAAACTTACTAAAGGAGGGAAGGGGGAAGGCAAGCTCCTGGGGCTCAGCACTCAGGGAGGCACATGCCTGAGTCCGGCAGCGGGGCAGAGCTGGTCGGTGCAGTGTGGGGGGGGCACATCCTCTCTCCGGAGGCCATGTGCGGTTCCTCAATTGGAGGCAATTGGAGGTGTATCCAGCTGCCTGCTGGATACACAGCAGGCAGCTGTCTGCAGTAGGTTGGCAGAACACTCACAGCAGTGGTGTAGTCCAGGGTATACGGCGGTATACGGCGTATACCCACTTATTTTTCAGTTAGCATTGCGTATACCCACTTCTAATGCTCCCTGGTGCGCATCATTCAGTAATATCTGTGTGCCAGGTAGCCCTCTTTTGCTTAAGGATGATGAAGCCATGAACAACCCTCCTCTGCCTGTAATTGGCTGGTACATGCTACCTTCACTGATTCGATTGGTTAACTTTAGGGATGAGCCAATCAGAGGCAGAGTAGGGCGGGTCATACAGAGGAAAATTTTGCTAACGCCTCTGTGGCACTCCAGTTGATTGACAGGTCTGCGTGAAAGATGCGCGGAAATGCGAAAAAGTCAGAATAAACACCTTTCAAGTGAGTGACACGTATCGAGCGAACCTACTTTCATGAACGATATAATTCTCAGGTAAGTTTTAAGGTGGTTTCCAAATGAATCATTGTTTTAAAATACTGGCAACATGACTGCACATTTCAAGGAGAGGATATTTTGTCGCCAGTGGTTAAAGCTTCAGTCAATTCCAGCCATTTTCAGTACAAAAAAATCGCTAATATTCTATTTGTAAATAAAAATATGACGAGAAATACAGGGAATATTGGACGCGCATCGCGAGGTACATTTCCTCGAACACGACCTATTCGTGGATTTTATACCGACTTCAAGACATGTTTTGGACAAAATAGTTTACTGGCTTGTGTCGTCTGGATGTCTAAGGTTGGATTATGGCCGTTTTTTGTGGAATATTTTCATCTGTGTGTAATAATGAACCCGGAAATGTGAGTCACGCTGTGTACGTTGAAGCCGTGTATAGAGAACGGATGGATGGATATTCGTTATTTGTCGGACAAATGTGTTTATATTACCCGCTGTGGTAATCACATCTGAAAGTGGTTTACACCGGCGGATTCATGAGAATCTAAGCTTTCCATCGGCGTACAGTGTTTGTATAATCGCGTTTGCAGTTTCAGACATTTAGCAAATTGCTTATGCAGATCTCAAAGTGTACCGCGGGCGGGACACTGAAGCGTAGCTGAAGCGCAACGGGTTAAACTGAGTGTCGGGCCGAGTCTGACTAACGTTTTGAAAGGCTAACGTTATTCTAACGTAACTCTGAAGCTAGCTAGATTGGGATAATGTGGGAAAACCTCTAGGCTGGTAGTTGATTTTAAAGTAAGTAAAAACACAAGAATGGGGACAGGTAGTTTAAGATTCGACCTAAAACAATATTGAGGTTTTATTCATGATGAAATATGAACAAGGATGCACTGTCAACTTCATATTTGAAGTATTTTATTTAAATAAATGTTCAAAAGTAACTGAAACACCATGTTTGCCTCATGATGAATACATGTTACATTAATCCAGTTTGCTTGTGTGACCAGTAATAGCTACAAACTGCTCCTAATCAAGTCATGATAATTTTATAATAGTGGGCAAGTAGAAATGACTGAATAAATTGAATAGAGTAGTCTTCTATGTCACTGTTTCTAAAACTGGGCGGTTTTCTGGACTAATTAAAAAAAAAAGGTGAAAATTAAGAGTATACCCACTTCTCCAGGGACCACTACACCACTGACTCACAGTACAATCCCACACTGTATCCTGTGTGGATCTCACGTTTAAAGCCGAGGTGATGAGGATGAGCTGCAGGTGGGGACTGCCACAGCTGCTCTCCCTTTGCGTTGAGCAGAGGGAGAGGGGCGGAAGCAAAGTAGTCGAGGAGCCAACAACAGGAGGAAGGGAGGGGGTTTAAAACCCTGTCCATGACACATGCATGCACAGAGAAAACATGCAGACTCCATACAGAAAGATCCCAGGCCCAGGCCAGGATGTGAACCAGGGATCTTCTAGCTGCAAGACGAAAGTGCTAACCACCGACCACTGCGCAGCCCGGCAGTTAACATCCATCCATCCATCCATCCATCCATCCATCCATCCATCCATCCATCCATCCATCCATCCATCCATCCATCCATCCATCATCTATACACCACTTAATCCTCATTAGGGTCGCGGGGGGCTGGAGTCTACCCCAGCTGACTTAGGGTGAAGGCAGGCAACACCCTGGACAGGTCACCAGTCTATCACAGGGCGACATATAGAGACAAACAATCACATTCACATTCACACCTACAGACAATTTAGAGTTACCAATTAACCTGGGCATGTTTGTGGACTGTGGGAGGAAGCCAGAGTACCCAGAGAATCCACGCATGCACATGCAGAAAAAGCAGACTCCATACAGAAAGATACCAGGCCCAGACCGTGATGCAAACCGAGAATCTTCTAGCTGCAAGTCGAAAGTGCTAACCACCAAACCCAGCAGTAAACATATTTCTCAAAATGTCAAACTTGATAATGCATCACATTTTTTCTGAATCACGTTTTTGACTGAGCCAGAGAAAAATTGTGCATTTTTGTGCATATTAGTCTTATTCTCAACTGAAAAGCAATTACATCCAAGTAAGCTGGCACCTTTCTGAACTTTGAGTCATCACTTGCTGGATTTGTCTCTCACTTGTTTTTCTCAGTTTTCCCAATTCACTGTCTGCTCCTCTCTACACCCACTCAAACATTTATGGAGTTGTTCTTTTTCACTCCCCACACATCAAATAACACTGACAGTAGTGCCGTGACTGGCTTGTGTCTTTATCCTCCCTGAGTACATTTGGAGTGGGAACTGTGAAGTTTGTTTTATCCACACAAACTCTTTCACATACACAAATCCCAAGTCATCATAAAAAATGCATTACGTGGCCTATTTTCTATGTTGACTGAGCCTACAGCTAAGTGAGTGTCTCTGTTAGTTTATTTGCATTTGCTAATATACAGAATATGCTTTAATTTATTAAGTTAGTTCCATTAAGATTAAGATCATAGTGTGCTAAGAGAGACCTGTGCATTAAGATAAATGGAGAGGAGGATATTTTCCAAATCTGGTCCCTCGGCCACACTCACTGCAACAGCATTGTGTTTCTACAGAAAATAGCCAATCCTACTGGACTGTACCAGCACTTTCAACTGCAATGACTTTCAAATGCAATGAAATGTGTGCATCAGAGTGCGTCAGAGTGTGCGTTAGCATGAGCAGATGCTGTTTGAAGTGAAGTTCACATCACTCTTTTCACATCCAGTTTACTGGATTCTCTGACTGGAACATCCAGCATCAGTCTGCAAAGGTGAAAGCTGTATTATTGAAAGATACAGAACACACACACAAACACACACACACACATACACGCAAAAGTAATTGGCACACAATAATGACGGTTATAGACAATTTTCCACTGTTTTGTGCTGCTGCTGCTGGCATGAAAATGTTTGAATAATTTTTTTTTCTTTTAATATCCCTCTTTTTTCTTTTACCTTCTAGCCGCTCCTCTAATCCAATTTATTTCTGTGTTTTTATCTGATACACACTGATGCAGCTGGTTTATTTGATGCCAGAAGCTGACTGACTAAAATGTTTTTTTTTCCATCGAGCTCCGCTTTCTGTTCAGGAAAATACATCTCTCAATGCAGAGGTGATTTTGAGAGATCATCCTATATTATCAGGACAATAAACATAGTGTCCTGCTGATTTACTCATATTGCACCCAGACAGCCTACACACGTGGACAAAATTGTTGGTACCCCTCAGTTAAAGAAGGAAAAACCCACAATTCTCACTGAAATCACTTGAAACTCACAAAAGTAACAATAAATAAAAATTTATTGAAAATTAAATAATCAAAATCAGCCATCACTTTTGAATTGTTGATTAACATAATTATTTAAAAAAACAAACTAATGAAATAGGGCTGGACAAAAATGATGGTACCCATAACTTAATATTTTGTTGCACAACCTTTTGAGGCAATCACTGCAATTAAACGATTTCTGTATTTGTCAATGAGCGTTCTGCAGCTGTCAACAGGTATTTTGGCCCACTCCTCATGAGCAAACAGCTCCAGTTGTCTCAGGTTTGATGGGTGTCTTCTCCAAATGGCATGTTTCAGCTCCTTCCACATATGTTCAATGGGATTCAGATCTGGGCTCATAGAAGGCCACTTTAGAATAGTCCAACGCTTTTCTCTCAGCCATTCTTGGGTGTTTTTGGCTGTGTGTTTTGGATGGTTGTCCTGTTGGAAGACCCATGACCTGCGACTGAGACCAAGCTTTCTGACACTAGGCAGCACATTTCTCTCCAGAATGCCTTGATAGTCTTCAGATTTCATCGTACCTTGCACACTTTCAAGACACCCTGTGCCAGATGCAGCAAAGCAGCCCCAAAACATTACTGAGCCTCCTCCATGTTTCACCGTAGGGACAGTGTTCTTTTCTTCGTATGCTTGCTTTTTGAGTCTATGAACATAGAGTTGATGTGCCTTACCAAAAAGCTCCAGTTTGGTCTCATCTGTCCAAAGGACATTCTCCCAGAAGCTTTGTGGCTTGTCAACATGCATTTTTGCAAATTCCAGTCTGGCTTTTTTATGAGTTTTTTTCAGCAGTGGTGTCCTCCTTGGTCGTCTCCCATGAAGTCCACTTTGGCTCAAACAACGACGAATGGTGCGATCTGACACTGATGTACCTTGGCCTTGGAGTTCACCTTTAATTTCTTTGGAGGTTGCTCTGGGCTCTTTGGATACAATTTGACCGATCCGTCTCTTCAATTTGTCATCAATTTTCCTCTTGCGGCCATGTCCAGGGAGGTTGGCTACTGTCCCGTGGGTCTTGAACTTCTGAATAATATGAGCCACTGTTGTCACAGGAACTTCAAGCTGTTTAGAGATGGTCTTATAGCCTTTACCTTTAAGATGTTTGTCTATAATTTTTTTTCGGATGTCCTGGGACAATTCTCTCCTTCGCTTTCTGTTGTTCAGTGTGGTACACACCTTTTCACCAAACAGCAGGGTGACTACTTGTCTCCCTTTAAATAGGCAGACTGACTGATTATGAGTTTGGAAACACCTGTGATGTCAATTAAATGACACACCTGAGTTAATCATGTCACTCTGGTCAAAGAGTTTTCAATCTTTTATAGAGGTACCATCATTTTTGTCCAGGCCTGTTTCATTAGTTTGTTTTTTTAAATAATTATGTTAATCAACAATTCAAAAGTAATGGCTGTTTTTGATTATTTAATTTTCAATAAATTTTTATTTATTGTTACTTTTGTGAGTTTCAAGTGATTTCAGTGAGAATTGTGGGTTTTTCCTTCTTTAACTGAGGGGTACCAACAATTTTGTCCACGTGTGTATTTATTTATAATGTGAGAGCTACTATGTGACTCAGTATGCACAGCAGGTATCAGCTGAGGAGTAGCTGTATACTACGGAGCCCCCTAGGGGACATCCTTCGTGTTTGTGTTTTATTCCTCCACATTGTATTTTCTCTCCTTCGTGTTTGTGTTTTATTCCTCCGCGTTGTATTTTCTCTCCTTCGTGTTTGTGTTTTATCCCTCCGTGTTTATTTTTTAAGGAACACTTTTGACATTTTTGCTGTTGACAAGTTGTTTTTCAAACACGGAGTTCTTCGTCTTTAAACACGAAGTCTGTCTTTGACCCGAGCAGTCTTACTCGGTCAGTCTGTTGGGTGTGCAGCAGGGGAGTCAGAGGGCGGATTCCTACTAGGCTGGTTTGCAGAACGTCACAATCGCAGGAAGTGTTTTGCCAGTAGGAGAACAACAGGAGCCGGCAGGATAACAACAGGAGGATGCCGCCCAAGTTTTGCACTGTCTACGGCTGTACAAACCGGTCAAACCGGGAAAATCAAAAGAGATACTTTCGAGTTCCGAAAGTTGTAACCCACAAAGGGGAGAAATTTAAAAAACTGACTGAAAAACGGCGGCAGACCTGGTTAAAAAACCTCCGTCTTAGGTCAAGGGCTGGGCAGAGTCGGTCTACTTACATATCTGACTAAAGCTGCCAAAATACAGAGCAGGATATTATAATATTAGAAACAATGCTAGCGTTACATCTGTGATTACCCGGTGGTGTTTGTTTTTAGCATTGCTAGCTAACGTTAGCTATCACGGCCAGTGGTTCTCAAAGTGATGGTGAATTCTTATGATTCACATGAAGCCAACAGAATTAAAGAATGTAGAGGAATGATTGATTGCTTCACAGTTTTTCTGTTACCTGTCTATGTCAGTCAGACATAGATGGGATGGGTTGGGTGTGTGGATGGAATCATGTAACAATAAAAATATTGTCAGATTTCTGATTGAGATCGCCCTGTTTTTGACTTAATATGAAAACGGTTGAGAATTGTTGTCATAGACAGTAAAAACATGATGTAAACTACAGTTATCCCTCTTTACTCTCGGTAAAGGGTGTAAATCACATTTATTTTATTCAGGTTGTCCAAGTGCTGTCACAGATGTAGACTCTCCAGACTGGTCTCTGACGTTTCATCTCGGCTACCAGAGCGGTAAACCAGTGACAGAGGCATCACGTCAATGTGAGGAAAGATTGAGGGCCAGAAAAGCTAATGAGACCAACACTGACGCAGAAGAGACCTGCACCAACACCACCAGGGCTTTGCTGGAGCTCAGTGAGGGCTCACAGATCCCAGAATCAGAACACTCAAAAGGTAAATTAAATATAATATTAGAACACTTAAACGGTAAATGAAATATAATGCATGGAGGTTTGATGTAGCCGTTACTTTAACTATTTTGATAACTGATCATATCCATGTATTTGTTTACCCCAGAATTTATCCTAAATTATTACCACCACTTTATTGAATACAATTTGTAAATGATACAACTAACCTTTCTTTCTTCCTCTCATCCCCTTTGCCAAATATATTCTATGTAGATGTAGGATGCCAGACTGACCTGACTATGAATGACCTTCAGAAGATGAAGGATGTTCTCAGTCACTCAACAGAGGAGCTGACTGACCTCAGGAAAAAAGCACTGGATGCAGAGGCTTTTCAGAACAATGAAAAGACAAAATTTTACACAGGATTGCCCAGTGTCTTAGTTTTAATTCAGGTGTTTAGGTTATGTGAGCCATACATCCAGTGGCGTATCCAGGACTTTTTTACCGGGGTGGCCTTGATAGGACACAAAGCTAGTGTGGGGTGGCTATGGCATAGCGGAGTTTAATGCCATGTACGCAGCCGACCACAGTTCAAACCCCAGTACTTTGCTGCATGTGACATCCCCTCTTTCTCCCATGAGTTCCTGTCTCATAAGTGTTGAATAAAGGTGTCTATTCTGGTTTATTTTTAAATTCCATTTCCCATTATTACAGTCCTCAATTATATCTGGTTATTTTAACTACTCTAAATCAGTAAAATATGTTCAGGATAGGGTACAAATTTTCTAAGAGCCATTTCCTTGGATTAAAGTCCTCATCTCTTCACAAATTAGATTAGATTAGCAAAATTCAACTGCTCTCAACTCATCCTGTAGAATAACATTATCAGTCATCAGCTCATCAACTGTGTCACCTGTATTGTTGCTTTACTAACTGAAGCATCATCTTGTACCAATTACTGCAGTAAGTTGCTAGGAACGCTAGATTCATAACATCGAATTTTAAACAAAAAATTGTCTCAGATTAGTTATTTCACCAGTAAGCAGCTGTGTAATACACAGGATGATGTAGAGAGCTGGTTAGATCATGGGTAGTAGAAGCCAGACACGGAGCTGATGGGGTTCTATCCGTCTTCTCGGCGTTTATTTCACTCTAGCTATGACAACCTGCTAACAATATATTATTCCTTACATACATCTTACATGTGAAAAGTAATCCCACGAGCTCTTGTTTCCTTACAGCGCTCATTAGAGCATCCATAGGCTGAACAGAAGTCCAGCATCTCAGTGTTGAGTGGCAAAACCAGCATTGTAAAAAAATATGTGAGCTCCTTGCATTACTATGCAAGGTGCTCGCATATGCAAGGTGCTACACGTGTGACGTTTCTATCATTGATTGACAGAATTTCTCTTGTTTCTCGTGTTGATGAACTTGACCAACCATGGGCGTAACCGCCATCTCAGAAGTGAGCGGGACAAATTTTTCAGAGAGATTTATCATTCTCTTACATTTAATTGCACCGTCCTTAGTGGCTAAAGAACCACATAATCCCTAACAGCCACAGTACAATACCAGGGGACCAACTAGGCTAGTTCTTTAAACTATAAAGTATAAAACTTTAAACTATAAAATCTAAAGTTTTAGTGGCCAAACTCTAGTTGAGTTGACAACAATGTCCCTTGAACATCTACTGGACAAGTAGCCAAAGGTGCCAAACACTGAACATGAAATGATCAGTACTGCCTGGTTTCTCCCTGCAATAGATATCTTATTTTCAGGAAGTTATAATCTCTCCTTACCTGTAAAGACCCTACATCCTTGTCCCTGCTGCTGGCCTCTGATCCATCTCCTCCCTGACTCTGCTCTTTCTGTTATGGCAATAAACATAAAAAATGTGGTAAGAAAAATTCTGAAATAGCATGAGGAAGAGTAAAAATTGCAGTAGAATTTAACCTCAAAATCACTTTAACCCATAGATACATATTTTTTTCTCAGCCACTTATATATATTTTTTTCACCTCTGCAGACCCTGCATGGTCAACATTACTGCTGGCCGCCACCTCTGGTCCATCTCCTGCCTGACTCTGCTCTTTGTTATGGAAATAATCATTAAAAAATCTGAAAATCAAAATTCTGAGATAGAATTTGAAAGAGAAGCAGTAAAAATAGTTGCAAATTTAACCATTTTTATACCATAGATAGCCTATTCTTTTTTCTCCTCCCTGACTCTCCTCTTTTTGGACCAAAAGACTTAAATACATGGAGAGCAATTGTGAGCACATCTTCTGCCCAGAAATGAAAGAGGACTGGGTTTATTCCAAGAATAAACTAATTAGCAGTGATGTAACGGAGGCAACAGCATTTAAATTATTGTTAACTAGCTTAACATATTGATATATTGCCATGTTTTACCTTGTCATCATTTAGCTAACAAGTCTAACATTGTTTGCATCCAACAAGGTCACACAACTTACACGGTTTGTTTGGAAAGAACTGTGTAAAGTTTTTTGCTTCTTGCTGGCTCTGGCTGGTTTGCTAAACATTACTCCAGACGCACGTTCAGCACTGCTCAGCACAGCAGCACGTCTCCTGTGGAACACCTGCGTTAGCATGCGCTCATGGTGCATTCAAAGACGGCTCGGGAAAACACGTTACTGGATGCTAATAACGGGTTTAGCTGTTGTAACGGCTGAAAAAAGTGCGGGGGACAGAGGGGACAGATGTGGAAAGTGCGGGGGACATGTCCCATGCGTACCCCGCGTCCGTTACGCCCATGTGACCAACTACCTATCAGATCTGGGGTGGCCGCAGGGGTGGCCAATGAGATTTCAGGGGTGGCCGGGGCCACCCCAGGCCACCCCCTAAAATCGCCATTGCATACATCACCTCAAGTGGTTTGTCTGCACTTTCCAAATTTGAACAGCTCATTTTGGTTTTAATTCGGTTGAGACTTAATCTTACACTGCAGGATTTGGCTTTTAGATTCAAGATTTCATGTTCCACTGCTTCTCAAATTTGGCACAAGATGATTGACATACTTCATGCAAGAACAGAGTTTCTAATTGAGTGGCCGGAGTGAGAGGTGTTGCAAACTACCATGCCAATGTCATTTAGGCAACCATTTGGATGCAAGGTTGCACTAAGTGTGGACTGTTTCGAAGTGTTCATAGAAAGGCCTTCTAATTTACTAGAAAGAGCACAAACTTGGTCCAATTATAAACACCACAACACTGTCAAATTTCTCACTGGTATTGCACCTCAAGGATATGTCACATACATCTCTCATGCTTGGGGAGGGAGAGTAAGTGACAAGCAGTTAACTGAAGAGAGTGGTCTGCTGAAGAATTTGTTGCCTGGTGATTGTTCTGGCAGATCGCGGCTTTAACATAGGGGAAAGTGTTGGATTTTACTGTGCTTCATTGCATATGCCTGCATTCACAAAAGGGAAGAGCCAGCTATCTGCATATGAGGTTGAACAAACAAGAAAACTTGCTAATGTGCGCATTCATGTGGAAAGATTAATAGGATTAGTGCGAAGAAAGTACCAAATTCTGCAGAGTAGGGCAATGCTCATTGAACATATGGCTGCAAAAGCAGGAGATTCATTGGCACTGATTGATAAGATTGGGGTTATTTGCTGTTCATTAGCTAACCTTTCTGTCTCTGTTGTCCCACTTCATACTTTGAAGACTGTCATAATATCCCTAAAACATCCCGATATGCTTCCAGGGAAAGATGATAGACAATATCATCATACCACCCTGCAATATTTGTAATTCGTAACAGTTATTTAAACTGACATCACAAGGTGACCTTGGTATATTTCAGACACTCATTTATTTTATTCGTGATAGGCAAGAACTTCAGCTATTACAGTTACATACTATGAATACCTATGGAAATACATGTATAGACACAAGAACATTTGATTCATTTTAACAACACTGGAGGTAATATAGTTAAACCAGACTGAAAAAAATAATACAGTAGTAAATTTAAGATTTGAAATTCATAAGTCTCACAATAGGGAAAATTTACACACACACACACACACACACACACACACACACACACACACACACACACACACACACACACACACACACACACACACACGATGACCTGATTTTTCACTTCGTAAATTGCTGTCCCAACACTTCAGGAAGGACACAGTACCTGAAGAACTCTTCAACTTTGGGAATGATGCTGTCCCAGAATTCAGCATCAGGCAAAATCCTCTCCACAAAGATGTCATTTTTGTTCCACATTACAAAATCAGAATAATCAGCACCTACAATGTGAAGCTGAGCCTGTACTTGGTAGTAGTATGCATGGTTCTTGTCCAGAATTACATCATCCTCATTTTTGATGAGACCAGCACACAGGTGTAGATCGGCCTCATCCTGTCCGCTGTGTGGGCACTAAAAATTCACAAAAGAAAAGTCAGTCATCTGCATGGCATTCCTTGTTCAAATTTCCAGTTCCAAGATATGTTAGTTTCTCTTATGCACATGCACCAAAAATGTGAGTTTTATGTTTTTACAACATGTATGAGAACTTCAACTTTGCATAGCATTAAAGTCACTTTTCTCACACATCCCAATTCCATTATTCATAGGTCTCAAAGCAAATATAACTGCTTTACTGTGTTATTGAGTGGTCACAGCATGAATCATAAATGTACAATGGTGTATTAGGGGCAGGCATGAAGAAAATTATTATTTTTTTTTAATCATGATGAGCTTTCATGATTTATTTTTTTTCCTCATGCCTGGCCCTAATATGCCAGTGTATAAATGTGTAGTACATGTCCATACTGAAGAAATAAATTTTACCTTTATCTCACAAATCCCAGGTCCATGACATGCGCATGTTACAACTCCAGCCTAAGTCCAGTATCCATACAGGAGAAACCCTCATGGTCCACACTTATCAATCTTTCATATTGTTTTCTTGCTGTTGCCTCATATTTGCATCCATACCTGCAATGCACAACAGTTACAACAGAAAGAGAGAGAATTGAACAGACAAAATTAGTTACTGTTTTTCTTTTAATTCCACTGCACTGGTTTACATCACTGTATTCCTGATCTTAACGTTTGAACATACTTCTAGCCAGCCCTAACATTTGCATCATACTGCGAGTTGTGGATGTCCTTACCTAACCCTCACATTTCCCTAATAAACACCTTGTTGCAGCTGTAGAGAACCTGTGTGCCTCTGGGCAGCATATGGACTTGACCAAGGACTTTGATGGTTGTGAGAGACTAGTCTGTAGAACCTCCTTCAGTTTAGAGGCTGTTATTCTTCCTGCCCTTTGGCTGAACCAGAGTTTTGATGAGCTTTGATTTCTGGTCTCTTCCTCTACTGCCTGGACCTGGGCCTGAGTAAGCTCTTCGAGTCTGAAATCCATGCATGCTTTCTGCAACTCTGTTGGAGATAGCTGCAGTGTCTCTGGGGTCCTATATGCAGTTAGTGGTTTAGATAGCTTGCAAACAGACTTTGTCCCAAAGCCTGTTTGCAAGCTACACTTCTTGGGGAGTTTGTGTATAATTCTTTGAAAACTGATTGTAAGTCTCAGATCCTGGCTCCACTCTTGGACACTGGACTTGTCCACTCTTGGACAAAGGTCTCTCTGTTTGTTGCTCACCTGCAAATGTGGAAAGAGTACTGAAAAAATGTCACTACTTAAGTGAAAATTATTTAAAGTACAAGTAAAATTACTACTTCAGGAAATTACTCTATATCTCCATTATCTGTAGTTTGTTTTTAAAGTAGTGAATTTACAGAATCAATCAATCTTTATTTGTAAAGCGCCAAATAACAATATACATTGCCTCAACGCACTTCAGAGACATTACAGGGGCGGGGGGGGGAGCGAGAGAGAGACCAGGCATAGCTGGAAACACTGTCGTCATCAGGCGTTGTCAGGCTCGAGTACTCAAAAGTGCATTTTTCCTACTTCAATAATGTTTTTATAATTATGTATCCTGATTACATTTCACACATCCAGCACATGTTAGCTAAGCTATCTCCTACCTTTAACTGTCTTATCTTTCATACTGACCAGCTCATTCAGTAATCTACACCTCGGCTCACCTGTCTTCCCTGCAATGGCATCATCTAGTTTATGTTTTTTTGATTTTGCTGATGAAAAGTCTATCATTACAACTGGAGCAGCATGAATCTGAAAGTTTGAGAGGCAAGGAGAATAGAAGCGCTCTAAATGTATCTTTGAAATCAGTTCACATTGACAAAAAAAACTACTTCATATGCATTTGATTACCTTTTTAACATTTGACGGCATTAACCACATGCACTTTCCCATAGTAAAAGATTCACTCACTTTAATTTTAACACCTGCTTCAATGACAAACAGAACTGCCCCAACATGTGAGCAGGATTCTGACAATCTGTTAGTAAAAAGGACAGAGAAAGGGAATTAGTATGCATTTACAGATAAGATCTGTTTATAGTGACATGCACAATGATACGAATAAGTAACACAAAGAGCTAACAGGCTGCCTTGTTTATGGGGTTTACGGGGAGAACCTAATTTTACATACAAAAGCTGTGCTTCTCTGCTTTCTGAACTTTCTCTTTAACACCAGTTCTCCATGATATGATATATAACACACATTGACTGTTTACCACATAAACTAAAGTCACTATAAGCTAATACCTCACTGGAAACAAACTAGTGATCTTCAGGTCAGACAACTCACGATAGTTCTGTGTCACATTTTCATGTTCACTACGAATGTTTACAAGGGGAACGGTGGCCTAATTTTGAATGTTTACATGTTGATGAGATGTTCATTTATAATGACTTACCCAGCCATGCAATCACAATGTGCTGTAACAACTTCTCTGTTTTCTTTAGCCACGACCCACGTTTTCAAAAGTGTCTCATTAGACCTCTGAGAATGGTTGACCTAGAAACATTAGGTAGAAATTCGTTAGTATTTACGATTAGCCAGTTAGCATGTCGGCTAACATCAGTGGTTCATTCACGTAGCGTTACATTAGTGACGAAACAGCTATGTAAAGAGTGAATCACATTTACTCACCCGGGCAAAAACAAGACGACAGTCATTCAGTGCTGCTTTGGATCCGAGGGCGCTGACCCAACCACAGACAAAGTAGTTATACGCCTCCAGACTCTTGTATCCCTTCATTTGGCTAGCGGTGTAGTAGGAGGTCTGGAGGACGAGGTAATTCGTGATGTCGACGGCCTCCACACCAGGCAAGTCCGACAACAAGTATGAGAAATCACTTTTCCTCCTCAGTGTGTATGGATCATACCCGATATGTTTTTCTATTTTTTGAAAATACCTGCTATGTGCAGGCTCAACCAAGGCTTTTTTTGATGCTATCCATCATTTCAAAACACCGGTCTCTACTTCCTGCCCCTGATCTGAACCGCTTATGTCATCGGGATCACTTGACTGCAAGCCACCTATAGAGCTCCGGACGTCATGTGACTCCGTTTGTTTACGCCGCCATGTTGGCAGGAAACTCCGCTTCAAAATGAATGGCGCTGGTAGAAAATTTACGCCGTCTGATTCGACTTTTCATTTTAAATCAGACGATATTATAAAATATACAAACAAACTGGACAAACTAAACATTATCCGATCCATATCATGCCCCTGGTATCTTATTTAAGAATCTTGAGACGGTCGGAGCGGACCTTTTACCGGACCTGCGGTACCCTGACATCTACAATTACCTGATAAATTTTCCTTCATCCTACTCCGGTCAATCTCTTAACCCTTTAAGCTGCAGTCAATTCCAGCCATTTTCAGTACAAAAAATCGCTAATATTCTATTTGTAAATAAAAATATGACGAGAAATACAGGGAATATTGGACGCATCGCGAGGTGCATTTCCTCGAAAACGACCTATTCGTGGATAATATGCCGACTTCAAGACATGTTTTGGAAAAAATATTTTACAGGCTTGTGTCGTCTGGATGTCCAAGGTCGGATTATGGCCGTTTTTTGTGGAATATTTTCATCTGTGTGTAATAATGAACCCGGAAATGTGAGTCGCGCTGTGTACGTTGAAGCCGTGTATAGAGAACAGATGGATGGATATTCGTTGTTTGTTGGACAAATGTGTTTATATTACCCGCTGTGGTAATCGCATCTGAAAGTGGTTTACACCGGCGGATTCATGAGAATCTAAGCTTTCCATCGGCGTATAGTGTTTGTATAATCGCATTTCAGACATTTAGCAAATTGCTTATGCAGATCTCAAAGTGTACCGCGGGCGGGATACTGAAGCGCAACTGAAGCGGAACAGCGTATAAAAGCCTTGAGGGGTAAGAGAAATTACACGATCAGATATAAAGCTTAGGAAACGGATTCTGTACCTGATACAAAGTGGTCGCTACATAAGCGGAATCCGTTGCCTGTGGGTTCCCACCGCTCCGTTTTCTTCTGCTCGCTTCTTGCGCGTTTTATGGCAGTGATCCACCTCTGTCATCTTTCAGGATCTTTGGGAATCCGATAAAATGCTCTCCCCTTTGCTCGTCCTCGGCTGTTCTGGCATCCCGGGGCGCAACAACTGTCCACCATATGGTGGAACTCTCTGATGTCGACGCTGAAGAACGTTTAGGAGTTAGCTGGCAGTAGTTTAAACAGCGCGCCTTCCTGCCAATATGGCGGTGTTTTGATTTCGACTGTTGCATGCCGGGATTGTGTGACGTCATCTCCCCAGCCCGATCTCACGAGGATTCGTGAAACTGTCACGTAAGTTTTAGTTTCGGTTTCGTGCGCACCAACACGATTTCGTCATGTTTTTCGTGCCGCTCACCACGAAATGCGCACCAATGTATTTTAAACGGCGGACTTTTCGTGCCACTCAGAACGTATTTCAAAAGAATGTGTATATTATATTTTTAATGTAAAACCGTGGCGAATCCAACGCTATATTTTGCATGACATCGTCCCTAAACATAACCCTAACCATAACCCTAACCATAACCTAACCATAAGCCGGTGGTACACTTACCAATTTGCATAGGAATTTCAAGAATGTCCGGCGGCCGGCGGCCGCAAACGCGATCACACAAGCAGTATACGCCGATGGACAGCTTAGATCGTCATGAATCCGCCGGTATAAACCACTTTCAGATGTGATTACCACAGCGAAAAACATTTCGTGGTGAGCGGCACGAAAAACATGACGAAATTGTGTTGGTGCGCACGAAACCGAAACTAAAACTTACGTGACAGTTTCACGAATCCCCGTGAGACCGGGTTGATCTCCCGGAGCTCTATACAGCCTTGTAGGAATCCGCTCTCTGACTCCCCTGCTGCACGCCCAACAGACTACGCAGAGGAATAAAACACAAACATGAAGGAGAGAAAATACAACGCGGAGGAATAAAACACAAACACGAAGGAGAGAAAATACAACGCGGAGGAATAAAACACAAACACGAAGGATGTCCCCTAGGGGGCTCTGTAGTATATGGCTGTTGACATGTAAAGTCACCTTTGACATTTGTGTGTTCAGTAGCAGTTCATTAGGCAGTTCATGTGGCTCACATCTAGGAGAATAGAATAGAATAGAATAGAATAGAATAGAATAGAATAGAAAAGAAATAGAACAGAATACCCACTTTGATTGTCAAACAGAACATACACTAGCTGTTTCACATTTGAATGCAGTTGCAGCAGTTATACTGTACAGAGAAACACTGAAATGTAGGAGTCGTTAAGTGAACCATGAATGCCTTGCCCAGAAGGATTACTAGGGATTTCAGATTCTGGAGCTGACCAATCTAAATGAATTAATCATTTGTTTGCTGCTGCTTACCTAAGTGTGATCAGGCCACTAGATCACGAATCATTAAATTATAAATACAGTAGCTCCACTCACTACTGTCTGAAACTACTTATTTAAAATTCTTGGTGTTGATAATTCCATCCTCAGGTTCAAATGATATGCAGACCAATATGACAAGATATTTAAGCAACATGGATGATTTTTTTTTAATTAGGTTTTTTTTTTTTGCATTTTGTTTTAGCACCTCAGGAGCAAATTTCCATTCAACTTGGTGTTTTCGCTTTAGTTAAATCAGAGAAGAGTTTGAGTATGATGCCAAATTTGTGACATTTATTGTGGTTAAGTGTATTTCACCTGTTATCATTTGACTATTTTTGGTCTTTTTATTCAGTTTACTTTGTTTTGACAGTACATGAGATAGGATAAGAGTTCTGACAGACAGGATGCGTCTCCACAGTGATGCCACCATCACTTCAGAGGATATTACATTAATGTGCATTCATTTCCTGGGGGCTTACCCTAACCCTAACCGTAACGAATCTTTGCCTAAACCTGACTTTGTTTTAACCTTAGAACAAGTCTTCATTGTAAAATTTCATTATTTACATTTTGGAGATTTGCTTTTTGTCTACCAGTGGGAGGCAGGTCCCCACAAAGTGACAGTTATTTACTGTCACATATATCTATTGATTTATGTCTCCACAACATGAGAAGCTCACCCACACACAGGGACACACAGACAGGGAGGAGAGGGACGGGGGAAGATCCATCCATCCATCCATTCTCTATACACCGCTTTATCCTCACTGGGGTCGCGGGGGGGGGGGGGGGGGGGGGGGTGTAATCAATTAATCTTAGCATATTTTTGGACTGTGGGAGGAAGCCGGAGTGCCCGGAGAAAACCCTTACATGCACAAGGACAACATGCAAACGACGGAGGAAGAACGAGGGAATATTGATTTTTGTCACACTGCATCAGTTAGAATGCATACTGATGGTTCTGTGGCAAACGAAATTCACATCACGGATACTTGGACATACAAGTGAGCTGGGCTAAAATATTCATAAGAAGTGATAAACCCAGAAAGCTGAACCATTCTAAAAAGTCAACTTTGTATAATTTTTTAATTGTGTAAAGGGAAACTTTTTGTATCCAGTGCGACGATTTTAATCGTTCTATTTCTCTGGTCTGATTACTGAGGGAAAACAAATCCCAACAATAACAAACAAGAAAAGCACTCAGAGAGTGCAGTACTCCACCAAGGCTGCTTGTTCTCCCATATTTCATTGTCAGAAATGCAGCATTTGTTTATTAGTTATTGATGATCAGAAATGACAGTACAATAGAATGTGGCCATTTAATATAGATGTACCTACAAACAAAATGGCCTTGTGCGGAGCACAGATGTGTGTGCCACATGTTATGTACAGATACCTAATCATGTGACCTAAATATATAGCGGGCAGTGGCAATTGATGGGACTCGGAAACACCCCCATAGTTTAATCAATTGGTCCTTGTATGATTTCCAACAGATAAGTCCTGAGAAGTTTGCAGTGGTCGATTTTTAGTGGGATCGCAATCATGTGATCGTCAGCAGGCAGCTGATGTAGCATTCACTTGTAGTCATAGTGACAGTGATGCCATGCTGCTATCTTGCTATGATGCAGAAATCTTTAGCAAATCCATGGATCCACACTATAAGCCGCATCACTGCCAAAATCTAATCAGGTGGTCCTTGTGTCATTTCTGACCTTCCTTGAAGATTTCATCTAAATCTGTTAGTGTGTTGTTGAGTAATGGTGCTAACAGACAAACAGACGTATGCTGACGTATGCAACGTATGCTGATCGTCACATAACTCCGCCGTTCCTTGGTGAAGTAAAAAAGAACTATTAAGGCAAATGGTTCAGGTTAAGCTACAGGAATTTATTATCTGCTCCACTAATATACAGACGTGCTGCATCAACAGTGCATTGTGCTTAACTACCTTATAATAATATAACCCCTGCAGTTTCAATGTTGCTTCCTGCTGATTCTTACTTTTGGTTAAAAGTAAGAATCAGCTCTCTCTTGCCACCTGAAAAACACATTCTTCCTACTATGAGCCACCGGGGTCCTTACTGAACACACAAAGTTCCAACAGGTTTGTTTTTTCCAAGATTACTCTCTTCCTTGTCTGTGATTCTACTGAGTGGTTTGAAGTGAGAGGTGTTAAAAGCAATATTTTGCATTTCCTTGCAGCATACAGTTTCTCTGCATAATTCAACTCATTCAGTACAAATTATTAACCTTGATTTTTGTTGTTTTAGGTTTTCTTTGTGTTGTGCAAATGTAGTTTTCAGTGATAATGATGGCAGATGCACCTTTGAAAAGTCTTCATCGAAAACAAATCGTTGATTTCAAGCTGGTGCTGTGAATTTCAGTCTATGCTGGTGCAAAAGTACTAATTGCACCCTCAGCTGAGACTTGAATTGTGAGGGATGAGTGGGAATTTGAACACCATGTAAAACACAAAGTAAATTGTGCAGGTCTCCTGTTGGTTTGTGCTGCAGCACTGGGTGTCTCTAATTGTGGTAGACAAATTACTTCTAAAGTCATACCTGTCCAAATGTTGTTACATAGATATTAGAAAAATGGTTCTAGAAGCTCATTGCAAACACAGTAACACTCCTCCCCAGCCTCAACAACTAAACCACCAAGTATGATGATGAGGACAAAAGGAGTTACAAACTTTCCAGCCAAAAGTAATTCAACAATCTCTGTTTATTGGCTCACTACCACCAGCTCTCTCCTGCCACCTGGCTCCCCTTACCTATCAGGCCACAACTTCATAAAGTGCCAGACGGGATCTGAGAAGGAGAACCTGTGCAGGTGCGTCTGAAAACATACCTGCCTCATCTGCTGGGTAAAGTAGCCTGTAGTCTAGACACATCACAGTCCCGCTGTAACTGCTAAGCTGTAATTGTTCAGTGACACTACTTGAAAATAACTACTGGCTTGTCTAATGTTGGGGCTGCTTTACTTCCTACCATTATCTTCAGAACACAAACATTAAATTGCCTCAATCCCTTCTTTCTTTACAGCAGGTCTCACTAGGGTCCGATCTCACTGGACCAAACAGTAGAGACGATGACTTCTTTTATCAGCAGCACTTGAGGCATAAATATTGGGGCTATGTGATGAAAGTGTGCTCATATACTGAGGATGTATCATTAATACAAGGTACACAGCTCTGAGGGACATAAGCTGCTGACTCTCTTCCTCGTCCCGGAAGCTTGCATCATGTTATTTTTGCTGCTTCAATAGCACTGAGCAGAAAATAGAAACCTGAATGACTCTCCTTCCCCAGCCTTCAGTCCAGCTGTTCACTGGGCACCTGTTGACTGGAAATTGCTATGCATTTGGCTCTGCATCTTTCCATTGATGTCTCTCCTTCATTGCCCCCTTCTCTCATTATTTGCTACTGTCCTATTCCTGCAGACCTCCCCTGCTACCTCAGTGGCAACACAACCACTTTGCAGCCCACTTGACAACAGCTGGCAGGCAGTGAGGTGCATATTTGCCCCCTCTTTGCCAAGGCCCCATCATCAAGAGCTCAGCAGACACCATGAGTGGATTTCAATGTGCTAAGGAAGCGAAGGCTCACTGAATGAGAGTGCTTTCCTCTGCTATTTCCTGTGACTCCACATATGTATTCAGCCTGGCAAAAAAAGCAAACTTCAGCATGTTTTCTTGATGCGTCTTTAAAGAGTTCCACTATTATATTTGAAGTGTTGGAAGGAGCTAACAGGGTTTTTAGGAGCGTTGACTGCAAAGTGAAGCACATTAGCAGTAGAGGGGGATAAATTTCCTCTGCCTCAGAGCTGGGAGAAAGATTTAAAGGGTAATTATTGTGGTTATCAGAGTTGTTATTGTTATGCAATTCACATACACCGGAACACACTCAACCTGGATGGCAGTTGAATTAAATTTGGAGTAGATTACACAGGTTCTGGATGAAAAATACCTCAAGAAGTGCAGTGTAAAATCACGTGTTTGGGTTTGGGTGAGCTTTTGGCTGGATGTCAGGGTAAAAGGCAGATTAAAAGCAGAGTTGGTGTTCCAGTTTTTTGCCGCATGAGTAAGAGTGGTCCTCCTGCGGTTACAGCTTCTGTGTCCTGCTTACTTTCACTGACTGTCTGGCAGGACACAGGAGCCTGGCTCATCCTGCCTGGCTGAGGCCTGCGGCTCACAGAACCGCAGGCCTCATCTACACATGCAATTACATCAATCCGCACAGACCACAGATAATGACAGTAAGTTGATATTGTGTGTGCATGTGCACATGTGTGTGTGCCTCTGTACATGGAAATTCAACCTTTTCATATACATTTGTTAAGGCATAAATTAAAAATGTAGCATTTTTTTCCTTTCTAGACATATGCTGATATATTCATCTTAATTAAAATGCTTATTTCAGCTTGACAGTTACCACAATAGCAAA
Source organism: Acanthochromis polyacanthus (assembly GCF_021347895.1). Taxonomy (NCBI): domain Eukaryota; kingdom Metazoa; phylum Chordata; class Actinopteri; family Pomacentridae; genus Acanthochromis; species Acanthochromis polyacanthus. The sequence goes on along the minus strand of NC_067124.1, from coordinate 9,147,359 downwards.
AGTACAAATAGTAAAATAATACTGCTCTCAAGGGAGCCAAGCTAACATTTCTACTGCTATACCAAGAAGTTGTAATCCTTTGAATTTTCATGTAGTCAAATCTTTCCAGAAACAGCCATTCAGTGTATTTGGACTCTATTCCATCCATTTCTCTAAATAGTAGTTTTCATAGTCAGAAGTGGAGCTTGTCATTCCCACTCCGGGTTCAGTGTGACCTTCATGATTGGAGCTTCAGCTGCATGTGATCCAGCGACACTGTTTGGGATTTAATGTCGCTGATGACATACAAAATGTTTACTGTTTACTTTGCTTCACGTTACACAGTGGTTTTTATTGTGAAACAGTAACACGAAACTAAATGCATTTGTTACAGATGTTCGCTCTTGATGATGGTAACAGTGTTTCTTTACTTACTTGTTTGTTTGGTGTAAGACATGACGTTTGGCATTTTTTGGAGTATTTTTTTTGCCATTTTATAGCAGTTGCAATAAAGGGAAATTCACTTGTACTGTACACAGCACCTTTCTGTGTGGAGTTTTTATGTCTCCATGTGCAGTGTGGGTTTTTGCCAGCTTCTTCTGCTTCCTCCCACAGTCCAAAAACATGCTGAGGTAAATTGGTGATTCTAAATTGACCATAGGTGTGAATGTGAGTGTGATCGTGTGTAACCCTGTAATAGACTGGTGACTTGTCCAGGGTGTACCCTGCCTTCACCCTAAGTCAGCTCAGACAGACTCCATCCCTGCCCCACTTCTCCCATGAACATAAAAATGATTACAGATAGTTATAGATTATAGACAATGGATGGATGGAAGAATACAGCACATATATTTCCACACACACTCATATACACATGGAAGTATGTACACTACGGTTCAAAAGTTTGGGGTCCGCAGACAATTTCATGTTTTCCTCAAAAACTCACACTTTTATTCACGTGCTAACATAATTGCACAAGGGGTTTCTATCATCAGTTAGCCTTTCAACACCATTAGCTAACACCATGTACCATTAGAACACAGGAGTGATGGTTGCTGGAAATGGACCTCTCTACCCATGTAGATATTACATTAAAGCCATTTCCAGCTAGAACAGTCATTTACCACACTAACATGTCTAGACTGTATTTCTGATTAATTTAATGTTGTCTTCAATAAAAACAAACAGTCATTTACCACACTAACAATGTCTAGACTGTATTTCTGATTAATTTAATGTTGTCTTCAATAAAAAAATGCATTTCTTCTATAAATAAGGACTTTTCTAAATGACTCCAAACTTTTGAACAGCAATGTATGTCCACACACAGTCATATACACATGCAAGTATGTACACAGAAACAAAATCAATTACATGTTCACAAAATTATGTCTCTCCACAATTAAATTGCTTTCTCTTTCATTTTTTGAGTGAAATGTAACTTTGTATTTTCTCACATAGGACACTGCAGTTAAGGCTTCCAGTTCTAAAGAACTATAAAGTCCATGTGTGAATGTAGGACAGTTGATTGGTGGCACAAAACACAGGAGACTGGGCTTTAGTTCCATGTGAGACTGTTATTCTCAGATTTAAGTGTCGCTGTTGTCTTTTGGTTTTCATTCATTAACTTTGGTTAGGTTCATTCACCAATACTACTTGCTTAGCTTGAGGAAAATAACACAGTTTAGGCTAAAATACGACCCTTTCACAACATGTTTGAGACCTCTCCTCCATTTTCTGGGTGACTAAATTGACAAGTCTTGCCACATCCAACATGTGATTGGTTGACTTTATAGGAGGAACAATAAAGCAATAAAAATGGCAAAGATATCATGACTGGATTTGTGATATATCACAAACAAATATAATCGGACAGAAACATGTTTCCCCTAAAATGTAACTGACAATGCAACATATCCATGACTATACACATGCATACTTAAAGTTGCAGTGGGAAGAAGTTTGGAAAAACAGAATTATAAAAAATATACACGGTCTTCTAATGCAATTCTTTTTCTCCTTCTCTGTTCAAAGCTCCTCCAGATGAGCAAAAACAAGTTCACAGTCAGAAATCATCTCAGGCTTCATCTTAAACTCCACTTCCCCAAGTGTAAGTGCTCTGTCTAACCAATTACATACTGTCCATGTATCTCTTTTTACTCTCTCACCTGCTCTATGTGAAAAGCCCTGTGATTGACTAAAATCTCCTGCCACTGGCTATATTTTTTTAAACCTGAAAAGTGAGCTATGAAGAAATGCAAAACTTCCTCTAACACCACATGAATTATGAAATGCTTCAAGATTAGTATGGATTTTTTTTTGCCAGTGATATAAAAAAAATGCTTGAAAGCAGGGTTCTGCTTTCAAGTCATAAAATTAGAAACAATCAAATATTAAAATCAACCTATTCTCACATACAGTACATATACTCACTAAAACAGATTATATGAGTTACATTAATTACAAGAAATTATGTACTTACACCTCTTGCTTATTCAAAGATGGACACAGACGATAGTGCACTGTAAGGCCTTTTCATTAGTCATTAGTCAGTCTACTGAGAATCCATTATCAGCTAGCAAAAACAAATGAATGATATGATGACTATTAGAGCAGACGTTCCGTTTTAAATAATTTAAATTTGATTATTATAACAAGGTAAATATGCTATACGTCAACACCTTTTGCATGATTTCGTTCTTGTGTACAGAAATTCACTCCTGACTCTATTTATCTAAATATTAATGCTCAGTATCAAAATCGAAACAGACACATCAAGAAATCATATTACTAATATTTGTCTTGTGCCATTTCATGACTGAAATGAAAAAAGAAGGATTATAGCATGTGCATACAGATATAGTATGTCTCTGTGAAGCCTTGGTAGATGGAATTTTTTTTGGACAAACCAAGATAAAAACATTGGATTATGGGAATTTATAGCCTGCTGTTTGCTGGATGAGAGGCACCCTGCCATGAGGAAAGTGCTGGATGGTCATGAAAGGGACAAATTACACTATGAAGGAAAATAATGAATGTCTGCTTTGTTTGTTTTTGATGTACATGGGTTTTTTTTAAGCTGGGAGTTCCATCCATCCATTCACTATACACGGCTTTATTCTCACTAGGGTCGCAGGGGGTGCTGGAGTAGGCTCCACTCCCAGCTGACTCGGGCGAAGGCAGGGGACACCCTGGACAGGTCGCCAGTCTGTCACAGGGCTACATATACAGACGAACAATCTCAGACACATTCACACCTACGGGCAATTTCGAGTTATCAATTAACCTCAGCATATTTTTGGACTGCGGTAGGAAGCCGGAGTGCCCATAGAAAACCCACGCATGCACAGGGAGAACATGCAAACTCCATGCAGGAAGATCCCAGGTCCAGGCCGGGATTTGAACCGGGGATCTTCTTGCTGCAAGGCAAAAGTGCAAACCACTACATCACTGTGCAGCCCTAAGCTGGGAGTTGTCAGAATTAATCTAATGAAAGAGTGACACATCACTATAAATCTACAACAGCTTCTACAGTGGAGCTGTTATTTGTGGTGACTATGATCAAAGTCATATCATAAAAAGTGACCTGAATAACATACATATCAAAAATTATTAATCATGAGTAGGATTGACTCTAACGTGTTAATTTTAATTGATTACTTAAAAAATAGTGCGTTTAAAACAATAACGCATTTAGTCACACCCTCCTCAGTTCCATAATTTCTGACACACCAGTAACACAGATGCACACTCAAGCCGGTAGATGGCGGTAATGAACCTCAAGTCCGTTTGCCAGCTGTGAAGAAGATACACAAGGTGCACTGAGTGATGTCAGTCACAAGAAAGTTTAGTCAACAATAAAGGAAGACAAAGCTTGTTGGGTGGGACGTTTTCTTTAAAAATCTTCCCGATGGCAGCTTGGATAAAAATGTGGTTGCGTGCAAATTGTGCAACAAAGAGTGTATTAATCACTGCAGCACTGCAAGCCGACAGTATCACCTCAATGCAAAACATGTTATTAGCCCCAGAGCTCACGTTAGCTCCAACAGTCCTGATAGTGTAGCCATCCCACAATAGACCTGCTTGTGAATAACCGGAAATTGTTTTTCTTTTATCTTTAGATCATGTTAAATGTTGGTTAAAAGGCTGTGTGTGACAGCCAAATACTACTGAAATGTGTTAAAATTATTATTGATAAGGGGCAGAAATTATAAGCTATAGCTTCTTTCTGCTCCTTTTCATTCATTTAACATATGCAGTGTTGTATTGTTTTTAATGAAATAAATAAATACATAAATAAATAAAAAAAAATAGACCCCTTTTCAAGACACTGAAAATGCTTGAGTTCATAAAAAGTCTTAAAATGTTGAATATAATCACTATAATTGCACTTTGAGTTTCCATTAATCTGTGAATGTAGTAGACAGATGAAAAATGCGGATAAATATAAATGAAACAAACATTTTTGTTGTTTAAGTTCACATATATGTCTATTCATCGATTCAGTCATCAACCAAAATTAATTTGAATTTCGTACGTACAGCTGTATTGTGTGCTGAGGTCTTCTCCTGAGACTCCAAGTCACTAACTACAGGGACATTAGAATTCACTCATCTCTCTACTCTCTAAAAGCAGTGAAGATCAGAAGAGCTTTTTCACGTCTCTTCATCTCCATAGATGCTTTTATAGGGAGTCACAACGTGTGGCTGAGGTTTTGTTCTGGAAGACAACAAAGTGAGGAAAAGAAAGCTTTCTTTAAAACTGGGATAGAAGGAACCCTGCAATGAAGATGAGGACAGAGCTGAGAGTTGTTTCACTCCAGGGATATGTCAAACAGAAATCCTCAACATCGCAACAAAGGCAACACTTTGATCCCGTCCCGTTTAAATGTCACTTTGTCAAACTCTGCCACATCAACAGGAAATCTCAACACAAGCGTCTGCATCTTGGGAAACTTGAAGTTTGCCAGACTTTATGTTGGCGCTTTTAATGTTCTATGTATCCCTGAGAAGATAAGTGAGTCAAAACAAGTTTGATGTGCTAAGCTCCCTATAGAACAAAGAATACCACTATATATATATAACAAAGTCAGGATTTCTTGGCGTTAGCTGGCTCAACAAAACGAAAAACCCCAACCAGAGATAATGAATATCCCAACAGTGATCTATCAACTTTCTTTGTTAACTCAGATTTTCTTCTTCAGACTAGCTCCATTTATAATGGACAATTTGAATGCTGCCTGTCAGTCAGTAGAACAGGTTGTTATAATGGAGAGCGAGAAAGAAAATAAAAAATTATTACAACATAAAGATCTGCTACTGGTGGTACAAAACTGTCACTGGTTTAAGTCAATATATTCATTTTACCTCTCAGTGCATTCAGTGCAGGCATTTATTTTGAACATGACAGCTGCACTTCCCTAAACTTTAAACACCAAACATTTAACCATGATATTCAAAAACTGTATTTAAGTATGATAGTCACATCATGAATGATCTACTTCAATTTTTTTGTCAAATCAAAGTGACATAAATGAAACTGACTGAATATTATCTGTGATAAATAGCCTTAGAACAACTGGATATCTGTGTGGATATCTGGACTGGACCTTTGTGAAGGCTCACACAAGATCCAGAAAGGAGAACAACCCAGTGAGGACTGAAGAGAAGGAGAGCAGGCAAAACAACATAGTGATCCCATATGTGTCTGGAGTGTCTGAAAAACTGAGGGGAATCTTCAACAAACACCAAATCCCTGTCTTTTTTAAGCCAAATAACACTCTCAGACAAAGACCGGTCCACCCAAAAGACCCCACATCACACAGCAGCCAGAAGAGCAACCTGGTGTATGCCAACACGGTCTCACGGGGATTCGTGAAACTGTTACGTAAATTTTTTGTTTCTTTTTCGTGCGCACCAACACGATTTCGTCATGTTTTTCGTGCCGCTCACCACGAAATGTTTTTCGTGTTGCTCACAACGAAACCCGCTGTGGTAATCACAGCTGAAAGTGGTTTATACCAGCGGATTCATGACGATCTAAGCTGTCCATCGGCGTATACTGCTTGTGTGATCGCGTTTGCGGCCGCCGACCGCCGGACATTCTTGAAATTCCTATGCTAATTGGTAAGTGTACCACCGGGTTATGGTTAGGTTATGGTTAGGTTATGGTTAGGGTTATGGTTAGGGTTATGGTTAGGGACGATGTCATGCAAAATATAGCGTTGGATTCGCCATGGTTTTACATTAAAAATATAATACACACATTCGTTTGAAATACGTTCTGGGTGGCACGAAAAGTCCGCCGTTTAAAATACATTGGTGCGCATTTCGTGGTGAGCGGCACGAAAAACATGACGAAATCGTGTTGGTGCGCACGAAACCGAAACTAAAACTTACGTGACAGTTTCACGAATCCTCGTGAGATCGGGCTGTGTATGCAGTCAAATGCAGTGAGGAATGCTCAGCTCTCTACATAGGAGAAACCAAACAACCACTTAACAAGCGCATGACTCAACACAGAAGAGCCAATTCCTCAGGACAGGATTTGGCAGTCTTTCTTCATCTCAAGGGAGAGGGACACTCATTTCAGGACACCAATGTTCAGATTTTGGGCAGGGAGGACAGATGGCTTGAAAGAGGAGTGAAAGAAGCCATCCATGTCAAAGTAGAGAAGCCATCTCCGAACAGTGGGGGTGGTCTGCGACATCATCTTTCGCTGATTTACAATCAGGTCCTTTCAAAACTCCCCAAAAGAACTACTCAGTAGAATGACTCATGTGGCTCATGCTAATGACCACCATTAGCATACGAGGGCTCGGTGAAACTCGCATTTTAACAACCCCCATTGCACTCCTTGGCTCCCAACGACCATCGTTGAGGAGCCAGACGGGTCTTGGCAATGGTCACTGGAATGTGAATAGCACTGACCAAACCTCACAGAGGTTGTAAGCTGAGGCAATTCCAACCACCATCAGAACTGAAGAAGCCTCTTGGATGAGAGGTGAAACATCTTCAAGGAACTTTCTTAAAGTCTAGTGGATTGATTTAAACAACCCTGGATGATTAGAACAACCAACTTTGTGATCTGCATTCTACAGGCATGGCAGCAAATTCGGACCAAACCTAAAAACATAGCTATGCATTTTCTGTGTCACCAGCCAGAATGCATGTGGATTACATGACAATGCAATGCATACAGTTCGCCTGCTGTAAGTGCACAGCTTCATTCAAAGGGATAACTGTAGTACAGTTCCACAGCTTTGCAGATGTATCATGTTCCCTCAAGTGAGAATTTATGTTGTCAAGAACATGGACAGGAAAAGAACTGATTAAAGGGGGGCACTTCTTACAGCGATTTAAATCCTAAACACTGAATAGAATATCCATTGGGGCAGGTTATAGAATTTCCAGAAATTCCCTTTGGAATCGGTAAAATATTTCTATTCAATACATTTTATCAGCAGTGAACTAGCAGGTTAAAACAGAAACCTTTGTGACATTGAAATCTTAACATTCTTTGCTGACCCATTAATCTTGCTTGGTCCTTACCTTCATCATATCTAGTGTTAGGTATTGTTCTGACTGCCATCTAGATCAATTTGGGGATTTTTTTCTTTGTTTTTGTTATTTTTATTTAATTTTAAAAGCAACTTATTTCTTATCCCACCAGTCCTGAAGGATCCCCCAAAGTCAAGCTTTACTGACTTTCTGTTTTTGATAAGCATGCACCTTTTAAAAAGACAAGAATGAAATGTTGTCTCACTGCCTGGTTCACTGTTCAGCCTTCTTTTTTTATTCCACAAATAAATCATGGCCCCTGGCTGGGTGCCCAAATACCTGTTACTGGCCCGCCCTTAAAAAGTTCAGGAATAAGTGTACTGCTGCTGTCAGAAAAGTCAGAAATTACTATTTAGTGCAGTCTCTTACCAATTCATCTTATAAAACAAGTACATTCTGATAAAATGGCAACAGCACTGCTCTGTCTGCCTCTTCTGTTAATGAAATCACTGACTGCCATGGAATCTGCACTGCTTTTAAAAAAGATTTTGCAGCATCCTGTCAGTTATTTGACAGTTTCAGTGATGGTCCAGTCAGCTGTGAGGTCTTCACTCCTTAAGACTAGCACTGAGGTAAACCACTGCTTTAACTTATCTCCTGTCTCCAGGTGGATGTAGTTGAAATCCAAGGGTAGACGGGCAGCTGCTCTTCTCTGCAGCCTCTCGTAATCACTTGAGGCAGAGCACAGGAGAGGGAGGGGGCGTGACAGTACCCCCCCCCTCGAGGTGTACCTCCTGGCACACACTGGGCTGGTCGGGATGCCGGCGGGGCGTCTCAGGAAATGGCAGGGATCCGGCTGGAGGGACCGCTCCAGGGGGCAGCCCGAGGGATGGGCGAGCTGGGGCTGGCTGGGTGGGAGGGACAGCTCCGGAGGACGGCCCGGGGGCTGGACAGGCCGGGGCAGGACAGGCTGGAGGACCGCTCCGGAGGACGGCCCGAGGGCTGGACAGGCTGGGGCTGGACCCGGACAGGCTGAAGGGACCGCTCTGGAGGATGGCCTGGGGGCTGGACAAGGAGCTGGTTGCTAGCCTGATGGGGACCCTCTGGAGGCCGACTGGGAACCGGCAGCTGGACTGACAGGGACCCTCTGGAGGCTGGACAGGGAACGGGCAGTTGATCTGACGGGAATCCTCTGGGGGCCGTACTGGGAACTGGCAGCGGGACAGAACTGGATTCGGGACTGGGGACCCCTCGGGGGACAGGACCGGGGACAGGACTGGACTCGGGATTGGGGACTTCTCGGGAGCTGGACCGGGGACAGGGCTGGACACGGGACTGGGGACCCCTCTGGCGGCAGGGACCCCTCGGGCAGCAAAATTGGGGACAGGATTGAATGCGGGACTGGGGACCCCTCGGGGGGCAGGACCGGGGACAGGACTGGACTCGGGATTGGGGACAGGACTGGGGAGACCACTACTGCAGGGCAACCCATTGGGGTGGCCACTGCAGGGGCGCCACTTGGTGTTGGGGTGGCGTTATGCCTCTTCAGGGCTTGGGGGAAGGCGCTATGCCTCCTCAAGGCTGCCGAGGATGAGCTATGCCCCCCAAGGCTGCCGAGGAGGTGCTACGCCCCCTAAAGGCTGCCAAGGAGGCTTTACTCCTCATCACGGACACGGGGGAGGTGTTATGTCTCATCACGGACTCGGGGGAGGCGTTATACCTCATCAAGGACTCGGGGGAGGCGGTATGCCTCATCAAGGACTCGGGGGAGGCGTTATGCCTCATCAAGGACTTGGGGGCGGCGTTTCGCAGCGGAGGCCTCACGCCTCTTTAAAGCTGCAGAGAAGGCTTCACACCTCTTTATAGCTGCAGAGAAGGCTTCACACCTCTTTATAGTTGCAAAGGAGGCTTTACGCCTCCTTAAAGCTGCAGAGGAGGCTTTACACTTCTTTAGAGCTGCAAGAGACGCTTTTAGCTTCTTTGAAGCTGCAGGGGAAGCTTTTAGCTTCCTCAAAGCTGCAGAGGGAGCTTTAGGCTCCTTCAAAGCTGCAGGGGCCACAGGGACTGGGGACGGGGCGGTGGCCCCCATCAGGACAGGAGACGGGGCGACGGCCCCCTCAGGAAACGAGGCGACGGCCCCCTTAAGGACAGGAGATGGGGCGACGGCCCTCTCAAGGACAGGAGACGGGGCGATGGCCCCCACAGGAGACGGGGCGACGGGCCCCACAAGGACTGGAGATGGGGCAGCGGCCCCCACAAGCACCGAAGGGAGTGAGGCGGCACCTGACCGCTCCTCAGCTGTGGGTGAGGCGGCATCGAGCCCCTCCAGGACAGCAGTGGCAGTATTGATTGCCTCCAGGAATGAGGTGGCGGCTCCGAGCACCCCAGAATCCGTAGAGATGGCCATAGACTCCCCATAGGTCGCATAGGTGGCCTTGAGACTCTCAAATCCCAAGATGGCGGCGTTAAGCGCCTCATCGGCGGAGGAGACGGCCTCAGACCCCCCCAAGACGGGGTGAAGTGGCCACCAGCCTCTCCGTGACTGCAGAGGCCACTCAAACCCCAAGATGGCGGCGTTAAGCGCCTCATCGGCGGAGGAGACGGCCTCGGACCCCCCAAGATGAGGTGAAGTGGCCACCAGCCTCTCCGTGACTGCAGAGGCCACTCAAACCCCAAGATGGCGGCGTTAAGCGCCTCATCGGCGGAGGAGACGGCCTCGGACCCCCAAGACGGGGAAAAGTGGCCACTAGCCTCTCCTTGACTGCAGAGGCTGCTCTCAGTGCCTCAGGAACTGAGAGCGACCTCCTGACACGAGGGCAGCAGTGGTGTTGCCCTGCTCAGGAGTTGAGGCGGTGCAGGGCCCCTCTGGAGCCCCTCTGTGGCAGCGGGGAAACAGGATCGGGTTGGCTGGTGGGCTGGGGACAGGTATGGTGAGAGTCAGGAACAGGAAGGGTCAGGTATGACAGCGAAGTGTCTAGAAACTCCTTAATATATTCTGGCAGGTGGCAGATTAACCAGGGTCTCTGGGAAGCCAACCTGCGACCCAAGGTCACTGTTATGTTCATACACACGTGGACAAAATTGTTGGTACCCCTCAGTTAAAGAAGGAAAAACCCACAATTCTCACTGAAATCACTTGAAACTCACAAAAGTAACAATAAATAAAAATTTATTGAAAATTAAATAATCAAAAACAGCCATTACTTTTGAATTGTTGATTAACATAATTATTTAAAAAAAACAAACTAATGAAACAGGCCTGGACAAAAATGATGGTACCTCTGTAAAAGATTGAAAACTATTTGACCAGAGTGACATGATTAACTCAGGTGTGTCATTTAATTGACATCACAGGTGTTTCCAAACTCATAATCAGTCAGTCTGCCTATTTAAAGGGAGACAAGTAGTCACCCTGCTGTTTGGTGAAAAGGTGTGTACCACACTGAACATGGACAGCAGAAAGCGAAGGAGAGAATTGTCCCAGGACATCCGAAAAAAAATGATAGACAAACATCTTAAAGGTAAAGGCTATAAGACCATCTCTAAACAGCTTGAAGTTCCTGTGACAACAGTGGCTCATATTATTCAGAAGTTCAAGACCCACGGGACAGTAGCCAACCTCCCTGGACGTGGCCGCAAGAGGAAAATTGATGACAAATTGAAGAGACGGATCGTTCAAATTGTATCCAAAGAGCCCAGAGCAACCTCCAAAGAAATTAAAGGTGAACTCCAAGGCCAAGGTACATCAGTGTCAGATCGCACCATTCGTCGTTGTTTGAGCCAAAGTGGACTTCATGGGAGACGACCAAGGAGGACACCACTGCTGACAAAAACTCATAAAAAAGCCAGACTGGAATTTGCAAAAATGCATGTTGACAAGCCACAAAGCTTCTGGGAGAATGTCCTTTGGACAGATGAGACCAAACTGGAGCTTTTTGGTAAGGCACATCAACTCTATGTTCATAGACTCAAAAAGCAAGCATACGAAGAAAAGAACGCTGTCCCTACGGTGAAACATGGAGGAGGCTCAGTAATGTTTTGGGGCTGCTTTGCTGCATCTGGCACAGGGTGTCTTGAAAGTGTGCAAGGTACGATGAAATCTGAAGACTATCAAGGCATTCTGGAGAGAAATGTGCTGCCTCGTGTCAGAAAGCTTGGTCTCAGTCGCAGGTCATGGGTCTTCCAACAGGACAACGAGCCAAAACACACAGCCAAAAACACCCAAGAATGGCTGAGAGAAAAGCGTTGGACTATTCTAAAGTGGCCTTCTATGAGCCCAGATCTGAATCCCATTGAACATATGTGGAAGGAGCTGACACATGCCATTTGGAGAAGACACCCATCAAACCTGAGACAACTGGAGCTGTTTGCTCATGAGGAGTGGGCCAAAATACCTGTTGACAGCTGCAGAACGCTCATTGACAAATACAGAAATCGTTTAATTGCAGTGATTGCCTCAAAAGGTTGTGCAACAAAATATTAAGTTATGGGTACCATCATTTTTGTCCAGCCCTATTTCATTAGTTTGTTTTTTTAAATAATTATGTTAATCAACAATTCAAAAGTGATGGCTGATTTTGATTATTTAATTTTCAATACATTTTTATTTATTGTTACTTTTGTGAGTTTCAAGTGATTTCAGTGAGAATTGTGGGTTTTTCCTTCTTTAACTGAGGGGTACCAACAATTTTGTCCACGTGTGTATTGTCTGCTCTCCATTTCCCCCATAACTCTAGCAGAGTATTAAAATAAATGGAATTCTCCTTAAAGGAAAAGAAAATGTCCAGGGGGGAACTCCGAGTCCAGGTCAGGGCGCCTGCTGGGTTCATGTGTGGCTGGGTCATTAAATCATAAACTAGGCGGTGCGAACCCAAGCAGCAGGGAAAACAGGCAGACGGGTGAATTAATATGAGTTTAATTTAAATATAATATAAACAGAAAACACTCCATGAGGGAGGCACAGGGAAATAACAGAACGGGGAAACTACACTGAACTAAAGACGACGGCTCACGGCCGCGGTGGGGTTAAACTAAAACTAAACTGGGAAAGGTGACTCACGTAATGTCCGGGGGGGGGGGGGTAGGGAGCGGAGCTGACGAAGCCGGTGGCGGGGATGTGGTGGGGATAGAGGAGCAGGCAGAATCCGAGCAGACTGGGGGGGAGTGTGGAGCGGAGGAGGAGAGGCGAGCAGGCGAAGGTTCTGGGATTAGGGAGGAAGACAGAGCAGACGAGGAAATCCAAGGGTAGACAGAGTCCAAACAGAGATGTGTGAATGACAGGGAATCGCAGACAATGACCCAGCGTCGGAGCTGCAGGGAGAGCCAGGCTTTATACTGCCGTGATTGCTGATTACGGGCAGCTGCTCTTCTCCGCAGCCACTCGTAATCACTTGAGGCAGAGCACAGGAGAGGGAGGGGGTGTGACAGGAAGCAACAGAATTTAAAAAAACAAAACAATTCATATCTCCGTTCTAAGCATTGGCTGTGACACCATTCTTACAGTTTGGAAGACTGTCTATGTTTTGCCTCTTTATACAGGAAGCAACAAATCTGAACCATCTCAAAACTGTCTTGCTTTGAAAAAACTTGAGTCAGTTATACTATTCTAACTCCATTTCAGCCAAGCTTTAAGTCTAAGCGCAGCATATTTGTTGTTCATAATGTATTCTTAGCTTTGTATAGCAAAAGCAGAAGAGATCTGGACACGTGCACACTCTCTTCAACTACAGCAACTTTTTTTCTTTTGGTTTTCATGATGGAAGTAGCCTCTGGTTTCACATTATCTCTATGACAGGCTGCAGCGTGTCAACAGGTAACATCTGGTCCTCTTTTCTCCCCATTACAAAAGGAGTTCTTCAAGGTTCTATCCGCAAGCCACTGTAAGAATTTTCCAAAAGCCTAGGATCAAACTCATATGAGCACTCTCTCTCCAATGCTGAACTCCGTTCCCCCATTCCTGGAGGAAAGCCGGGGACAGTGTATTTCTATGTGTTTTATTCACAGGAAAAGGACATTCAGATCTTTCACTTGAGGATGGTGCTCCTGTAATCATTTCTACACCTGGAAGAACCTTTCTGATGGAGAAGGATTCTCAGTTATATGCTATGGATGTTGTGTTAATGAACTTTCATGCTAAAATCCCTTTTCAGCCTTAGGAGACCCTCAGCCGGAGACCTCTCTACATTCCACAGGATCAGATAACAGCCATAAACTTTACGACCTGCTGGAGCACCTTCTCAGCTCTCTCTCTCTTTGACTGGAACTGAACTGAAACAAAGGACTTCTTCAAAAATTCATATTTCTGAGATGTATTTTGAATTTCCAGGATTACCAAAGTGCTAGTGACATGATGTTGTACATTGCTTCCAAAAATGACACTCCTATCTATTACAGAAGTCTAGATATCAAAATGCCTGGTTAATGGATCTCTCCCACAGGATTTTGGGAATGAATTCTATTATTAACCTCTGAATTTACTTTCTATTTAGGTTGAAAGGTGAAATTTGTATTTACTTGTTACCACATGCATGACTTGTCATATTTTCACTGTGATATATAAGTTTAATATCCTAAACATAAACATATAGTTATGAATGAAATAATTCACATAATATGAACATATGTATTAATCTACACATTTAGGAACTTGCGTTTCTATTTCACACAACTGAAATATGGGGAGAGATAGACTGATCGTTTACCCGTTTTAACGTCCATTTTGGACCATTTCCTTTCTCTGTGAGAACAAAGGAACTGCTGTTGCTAGGCAACTCGCGCCGAAAGTTCCTTGCTCTGCCCAGGTCCTCCCCTTAGCTGGACCCACAGATAAATTCAGCCGTAGCCCACATCAGCTCTCTCTTACCCTCTCCTTCCGTCTCTGGGACCCATGTCAGGGTTTCCCATTATTTTCTTATCTAAAGCGCGCTTTTTCCTATTTTTTTTTTAAGTTCCTTCATCATCAAAATTTGTTAACTATTTATCTCTTAACTTTTGCAATATTAATCTAGACATTTCTGCTCACTTTAAGCCGAATTTTACTCGTTTTAGTCCGAAGAACTAATTAAGAACCAGCCTTTTTTAAATCAAGTGACTCCCGATCAACCGACTCCATTCAGCTGACCACACCGGAAAGCTGCTGGCCCAGACTTCCATGAACGGAATCAATCCCTGACGGCAGGACATCAATGCTTTGCCATAACGACGATACTGCGCACAGAACCAGCAAGTCCAGGTGCGTTTTGAAGCGTCCGCTGAAGGCTCGCAAGGTCCCAGCCAGGAGTCAACTCCGACAGATGGTTCCGTTTCCGTAAGGCCGGCTGAAATGCTCTGATTCTGATTTCTGGGTTGATACTACTAATCACTTGATTAATTAATATTTTGTGCAAGAATGTGGTCAATTTAACTGAGGATTCAAGCCTTTAAGATATGATCAAAATTTAAATTCATAATTTTTTTTTTTAATATTAATTAATTATTTCGCTAGGAATCTAGGGTGGTGCCCAAAACGAGTGCAAAATCATAACATAGATCTCCTACACCATCTTAATTCACTGTTAATAAAACCCCTAAAAGTTCTGCATCATAGAATAGGAACTTCCATCTTTATGCAATTCTTTATCACTGTACGGATTCTATTTAAATTGCAAGTCTACACCTATCATTGAATGCTAGAAATATTGCCCATGGTTCATTTCAAAACACCATAACAGAGAGTGCAACACTATAAATATCTTAGTATTTGGATCAGTGAAAAACATACATATTTTTGAAGTCTATCTTGACAAGTTCTACAAGCAGATCTTGAAACTTTGCCTTTTTAGGAATAAATCTTGCTTTTCTCTATTTATGAAGAAAGTGTTTGTTGAAGCAGTTTTCCTCTCAGTGTTGGACTATGAGGATGTTATTTATGGAGTCAGCTCCCCTCTCAAACCTTCAGACAAGTCATATCTCTCCACCTTAAGATTTATCACTGGAAATAGTTATGGTACACACCATTGTCTACTAAATAAACAAAACTGTCTGGCCAATGTTAGTGAGGCCAGTGTTAGCTTTTATTTATTCATAAAGCTATATGGCAGAAGTTTCCCCACTCGATTTCTCATCTATATTCTCTTGGAATATTGGTAACTGTTGTACCTGCTCTCAGACATGGCTGCCATAGTAACATTTAATTGTTCTGATTTTTTTTTTTAATTTATCCTTTTCATTGTTAATTTCTACATTTTAATGGATTGTTACATTTTGGGTTTTCTCTAATTGCCATTTAGTTTTAGGTATATCTACATACATTAGCTTTGCAGCACTAAAACTGAGGGTTGTCCCTCAATGTGTTCTCAGAGGTTTTAAATAAAGTAAAGTAAATGAAATGGATATTTATGTATCTGGGCTTTGGCTAGGTTCTTTACTGGTCTTTATATTTCACACATATATCTTACCATGAGCATTTGTCCCACAGGAAAGAACACAAGGAAAGATGTAGTTAGATTTTGGAGTACTCTTGTCATGCCCTCCTGCTTCAGCAAGCTGACTAATCAGCGGCTTAATGATGACCGGCTGCGCTGAGAGCACAGCCGGCTCACATCAGCAATCAACACTGAATAAAGCCAGACTCCCTCCTTCCCTCCGACGCTGCATCATTCATGCATGCTCCATGTTTGATCTCAAAGACCACGACGCACTCCACCAAACCCTGCACGTCGTTCCCCGTTTCCTGCCTGCTGTTTACTGGACCCTATTCACCTTTAGACTGTTACCTGTTTCCGTGCACTCGCCACGTCTCTCTCTTGGTTTAGCTCATCTTGCCGTCCATCAGACTATAGACCATGCTCTGGAACTCCTGTGAGTTTTTCTCTTCCCGTATTTTAGTTTAGTTTATTATTTAGTTTATCTCGGCCTTCGGGTCCGCCCTTGGTTAGTTTAATTTATTTCCTTCTCCCCGTTGCTTCCCTCCTGCCTTAGTGTTTAAGAGCTTTATCTGTTTTCATATCCCTGTTGTATTAAATCCTTATTAATTTCATCCACCTGAGTCTGCTTGCTGCTTGGGTTCTATTCTGTTGCGTGACAGAATGATGTAGCCACATCAGAACCCAGCAGGCGTTTCCGTAGAACCCCCGAACATTTTCTTTGAAGCCTGTGAGGTTTTTCTTATTTTAGGGGTTTGTATTCTCAAGCAGAGCTGTGGAGGAATGCTGCCGGGCAGACAGCCCGTGATGTGGCTGTGCTGGAGGGGTGCAGGAGGGCTACAAGGAAGCCGTGGTTGGCTCCACACATTCCTTGCGACCTTCAGACATTTCTGAATGCCAACCTGCCCGGTCCCCCGCAGCATTCCTCCGACAGCCCCCCCGTTTCTGGGTCCCCGCCAGCCGCAGAGTCAGCCATCTTAAAGGCTGGCCGCCGTAAACACGGCTCCCGGAAGAGATGTAGCCCCCATGCTCCAGTCCCTGAGGAGCTCTGCGCCACCTCACCTGCGGTGCTGGAGGACTCTTGGGTCACCTCGCCCGCAGAGTTGGAGGGGCCTGATGCCACCTCACTTTTTGACCGGGTCAACGCTGCTACTATTCCCGAGCATTTCGACACCGCTTCACTCCCTGCCGAGGAGAGACCCCGTGTCGCCTCACTCCCTGCCAAGGAGAGGCCCCGTGCCGCCTTACTCCCTGCTGAGGGAAGGGCCCGTGCCGCCCTCCTCTCTGCTGAGGAGGGATTCTAAGCCGCCTTACTCCCCGCTTCACTCCTGGTTGAGGAGAGGCCCCGTGCCGTCTCTCTCTCTCTCCTGTTCCTGTGGGGGCCATCGCCCTGTCTTCGGTCCATCGGGGGCCCGTTGCCCCGTCTTCTGTTCCTGTGGGGCCCATTGCCCCCTCTGCGGTCCTAGAGGAGCTCTGGCTGCAGCACGAGAGAAGCAACAGGCTCCCGCCGTGGCTCTGGAGGAGCAACAGGCTCCCGCCGCAGCTCCGAAAGAGCTAAAGGCTCCCGCCGCAGCTCTGGAGGAGCAACGGGCTCCCCCTGCAGAGTTAAGAGAGCAAAAGGCTCTTCATGCAGCATCAAAGGAGCGAGAAGCTCCGGCTGCAGCCTTAGGAAGGCGAAAGGCCTTCTCGGCAGCTTTAAAGAGGTTTCCTGCCTCTCCTGCAGCCCTGAAGAGGCGTAAGGCCTTCTCGGCAGCCTTGAGGGGGCTTAACGCCTCCCCCAAGTCCTTGATGAGGCAAATCGCCTCCCCCGAGTCCCTGATAGGGCGAAACGCCTCCTCGGCAGCCATGAAGAGGCATATTGCCTCCTCCGTGTCATTGTCAAGGCGTTCCGCCTCTCCGGCGCCCTTAGAGGAGCTTAACGCTCCCCCCGGGGTCTTAGAGAAGCCAAGAGCTTCCCCTACGGCACCTAAGGAGCCAAAGGCTCCATCGGCAGCCTTAAGGAGGCGTCCCGCCTCCGCTGCAGCCTTAAGGAGGCGTCCCGCCTCCACCGTGTCCTTGCCGAGGCGTCCCGCCTCCACCGTGTCCTTGCCGAGGCGTCCCGCCTTCCCCCCAGCCTCGGTGAGGTGACCCACCTCCCCTGAGCCATTGAAGAGGCGTAGTGCCTCCTCGGCAGCCGCGGGGGAGCATAGCTCCTCTCCGGCAGCCTTGAGGAGGTGTAGCACTTCTCCCCAACATCAACTGAGACTTTGTGCCACTGTTACACTGCGTGGTCCTCCTGCAGTGGCCACACCCTGTGGTTCCCCTGTAGGAGTAATCTCCCCTGTCCGGTCCCTCCAGTCCTTTTTTGTTCCTCCTATCCCTCCTGTCTCTCCAGTTCAGTCAGTCCTTCCTGTCCCTCCAGTTCTGTCAGTCCCTCTAGTCCCTTCTGGCCTTCCAGTCCATTCAGTCCGACTCAAGTCCAGTTCAGTTTTAGTCCAGTCTGGCACTAAACCAGTCCAGTTCAGGTCCAATCCAGTTCCACCCAGTTCTAGTCCAGGTCAGCCATTGTCCTGTCCAGCTTAAGTCCAGTCCAGTTATTCCCCAGTCCAGGCCCCTGCTCTGCCCCTGGAGGGGCTCCCGGTGCTGGTTCCATCTCCGCCCCCGGAGGGGCCGCCGGTTCTGCCTCTGGCTCCGCCCCTGGAGGGCCCCCGTGTTCCGGTTCCAATTCAGCCCCAGTTTCCAGTCCGGCCACCGGCCCGACCCCTGGAGGGGTCCCATCACTGCCGATTCCCAGCCCGGCCCCCGGAGGGGCCCCATCGATCCAGTTGCCGGTTCCCAGCCCAGCCCCCGGAGGGGCCCCATCAATCCAGTTGCCGGTTTCCAGCCCAGCCTCCTGAGGGGTCCCATCGGGCTTGCTGTCGGTTCCCAGCCCGGCCTCCAGAAGACCTCAACCTGTCTAGTCCCTGCCCGTTCAGCCCCTGGACAATCTCCTGATGTTTTCCCGCCCACCCACCCGATCCCAGCCCGCCCATCCCTCGGGCCGCCCTCCGATGTGGTTCCTTCTGCGAAAGTCACCTGCCAGCACCCCAACCAGTCCTGTGTGCGCCAGGAGGCGCACCTTATGGGGGGGGGGGTACTGTCATGCCCTCCTGCTTCAGCGAGCCGACTAATCAGCGGCTTAATGATGAGCGGCTGCGCTGAGAGCAATCAACACTGAATAAAGCCAGACTATCTCCTTCCCTCCGATGCTGCATCATTCATTCACGCTCCATGTTTCATCTCAAAGACCACGACGCACTCCACCAAACCCTGCACGTCATTTCCCGTTTCCTGCCTGCTGTTTACTGGACCCTATTCACCTTTAGACTGTTACCTGTTTCCATGCACTCGCCACGTCTCTCTCTTGGTTTAGCTCATCTTGCCATCTAAAACGACATTGTTTCATCATTTTATCTGAATCTATTAGAAATTAGTATAACATTTTGTCCGAATTAGAACATGAATTACTGAGTTCTGTCCAAAAGTATGCAGATCAACTTTGACAACCAAAGTCAAATCAGTTCATCCTTGAGTCATATTGAACATTTGTGCAAAATTTGAAGTATCCCTCAAGATTTTACAGAGCCCCCAAGGGGACATCCTTCGCGTGTGTGTTTTTTCCTCCGCCTTTTATTTTCTCTCCTCCGCCTTTTATTTTCTCTCCTTCGCGTGTGTTTTTTTCCTCCGCGTTTATTTTTCAAACACGGACTTCGAGTTTAAAGACATACTTCGAGTTTAAAGACGTACTTCGTCTTTGGCCCGAGCACAGCAGTCTTACTTGGCAGACCGGCTGATCATCACCCTGGATCATTATACGCCAAACGGTAAATAATTATTTTAATGAAGTTAATGAATACCGCAGTGCTTCGTCTATTGTTCTGAGCTCTGCTTATCTCAAGTCACATTAGTCCTTTCTGTATTTATAGCAGTTGTACTGCTTTGGTTTGAATGCTAGCATGAAGCTAAAAGGAGCGCTTGTTTTTGTTCACCGTTTCTACTGACCAAACCAGGACTGTTTCTCTAATGTATAAAAAACACACCGCCCCCCTGCGCGGTCCCACTGAACGAAAACGAGCGCTCCTTTTAGCTTCAACCGAAGCAGTCCAACTACTGTAAATACAGAAAGGGCTAATGTGACTTGAGATAAGCAGAGTTAAGAACTGCTAACTGGGTAATCGTAAATACTAACGAGTTTCTACCTAATGTTTCTAGGTCAACCATTCTCAGAGGTCTAATGAGACACCTTTGAAAACGTGGGTCGGGGCTAAAGAAAACAGAGAAGTTGTTACAGCACATTGTGATTGCAGGGCAGGGTAAGTCATTATAAATGAACATCTCATCAACATGTAAACATTCAAAATTAGGCCACCGTTCCCCTTGCTTTAGGTAAGTATTCAGTAGTGAACATGAAAATGTGACACAGAACTATCGTGAGTTGTCTGACCTGAAGATCACTAGTTTGTTTCCAGTGAGGTATTAGCTTATAGTGACTTTAGTTTAAGTGGTAAACAGTCAATGTGTGTTATATATCATAACATGGAGAACTGGTGTTAAAGAGAAAGTTCAGAAAGCAGAGAAGCACAGCTTTTGTATGTAAAATTAGGTTCTCCCCGTAAACCCTATAAACAAGGCAGCCTGTTAGCTCTTTGTGTTACTTATTCGTATCACTGCGCATGTCACTATGAACAGATCTTATCTGTAAATGCATACTAATTCCCTTTCTCTGTCCTTTTTACTAACAGATTGTCAGGATTCTGCTCACATGTTGGGGCAGTTCTGTTTGCCATTGAAGCAGGTGTTAAAATTAAAGCGAGTGAATCTTGTACTATGGGACAGTGCAAGTGGTTAATGCCGTCAAATGTCAAAAAGGTAATCAAATGCATATGATGTAGTTTTTTTTGTCAGTGTGAACCGATTTCAAAGATACATTTAGAGCGCTTCTATTCTCCTTGCCTCTCAAACTTTTAGATTCATGCTGCTCCAGTTGTAATGATAGACTTTTCATCAGCAAAATCAAAAAAACATAAACTAGATGATGCCATTGCAGGGAAGACAGGTGAGCCGAGGTGTAGATTACTGAATGAGCTGGTCAGTATGAAAGATAAGACAGTTAAGGTAGGAGATAGCTTAGCTAACATGTGCTGGATGTGTGAAATGTAATCAGGATACATAATTATAAAAACATTATTGAAGTAGGACAAATGCACTTTTAATTGAGTACTCGAGCCTGACAACGCCTGATGACGACAGTATTTCCAGCTATGCCTGGTCTCTCACTCGCTCTCCCCCTCTTTGCCTCTCCCCCTCTTCTCCTCTCTGTCTCTCCCCCTCTTCTCCTCTCCCTCTTTCTCCCCTCTTCTCCCCTCTCTCTCCCCTCTTCTCCTCTCTCTCTCTCCCCCCCTTCTCCTCTCGTCTCTCTCTCCCCCTTTTCCTCTCCCTCTTTCTCCCCCTCTTCTCCCCTCTCTCTCCCCCTCTTCTCCTCTCCCCTCTCTCTCCCCCTCTTCTCCTCTCTCTCTCTCTCTCTCTCCCCCTGTCCTCTCTCTCTCTCCCCCTCTTCTCCTCTCTCGCCCCCTCTTCTCCTCTCTCTCTCTCCCCCTCGTCTCCCCTCTCTCTCCCCCCTTCTCCTCCCGCTCCCCCCCCCTCTTCTGTAATGTCTCTGAAGTGCGTTGAGGCGATATATATATTGTGATTTGGCGCGATACAAATAAAGATTGATTGATTGTTACTTTAAATTGACTACTTTAAAAAAAACTACAGATAATGGAGATATAGAGTAATTTCCTGAAGTAGTCATTTTACTTGCACTTTAAATAATTTTCACTTAAGTAGTGAAATTTTTCAGTACTCTTTCCACATTTGCAGGTGAGCAACAAACAGAGCGACCTTTAGTCCAGTGTCCAAGAGTGGAGCGAGGATCTGAGACTTACAATCAGTTTTTCAAAGAATTATACACAAACTCCCCAAGAAGTGCAGCGCTGATGTCCAGGGCCCCATATTACTAAGAATTTGTCCCAAAGTCTGTTTGCAAGCTACCTAAACCACTAACTGCATATAGGACCCCAGAGACACTGCAGCTATCTCCAACAGAGTTGCAGAAAGCATGCATGGATTTCAGACTCGAAGAGCTTACTCAGGCCCAGGTCCAGGCAGTAGAGGAAGAGACCAGAAACCAAAGCTCATCAAAACTCTGGTTCAGCCAAAGAGCAGGAAGAATAACAGCCTCTAAACTGAAGGAGGTTCTACAGACTAGTCTCTCACAACCATCAAAGTCCTTGGTCAAGTCCATATGCTGCCCAGAGGCACACAGGTTCTCTACAGCTGCAACAAGGTGTTTATTAGGGAAATGTGAGGGTTAGGTAAGGACATCCACAACTCGCAGTATGATGCAAATGTTAGGGCTGGCTAGAAGTATGTTCAAACTTTGAGATCAGGAATACAGTAATGTAAACCAGTGCAGTGGAATTAAAAGAAAAACAGTAACTAATTTTGTCTGTTCAATTCTCTCTCTGTTATAACTGTTGTGCATTGGCAACAGCGACAAAACAATATGAAAGATTGATAAGTGTGGACCTTGAGGGTTTCTCCTGTAGGGATACTGGACTTAGGCTGAATCCAACGTGGCCATACATGGGAGCCTCACCAGATGGAGTTGTAACATGCGCATGTCATGGACCTGGGATTTGTGAGATAAAGGTATAATTTATTTCTTCAGTATGGACATGCACTACACATTTATACACTGGCATATTAGGGCCAGGCATCACGAAAAAAATTAAATCATGAAAGCTCATCATGATAAAAAGAAAAGATTTTCTTCATGCCTGCCACTAATACACAATTGTACACTGACAGTTATTAAAAACTTTGAGACCATATTTTTCCAACGTAATTTTTATTTTGAAGCCCGAAACTGGATTTTCTTCATATGAATCATTTGTTTAGCATATTGGCATACAGAAACAAAAATCTAAAGTTTCAAGAATGATTTCAAAATAAAGAATTTCACAAAAGAAAACGGCACCTGCCAAACACAAAGTCACAACAGTCAATACCGAGTATGGCCTCCATTTGCTTGGATGCAGGCAGCAATCCGTCAGCGCATGCTTTGGACCAGGCTTCTGATTGTGGGTTGGGAACAGCCCATATGCCTGGCTACATCACTGTAGCTCAAACCGGCCTCCACCATACCCAGTACCCGGAGACGTTGTTCATGTGATAGACGCGGCATGATGCTGTTCACTGGACTAACAATGGTGGCCTTTTTTGGGCCTTTATATACACTTTCAAAACCCATTCTCAAATTGTGCAGATACTCACTGAGTATTGTTTGGTGTGTATTTGGTTCACTTTTGCAAAGTGACCAACCCATGTGCAATGAATCATGACAAAATGACAACTCATCATTATCTCAACTACCAGGGCACTAGATCATCAGTAAATCCACAATGAACGAGAAAAGCACAGAGAGCGCATACCTCCGCCATGCCGTGTGTGTGTGTGTGTGTGTGTGTGTGTGTGTGTGTGTGTGTGTGTGTGTGTGTGTGTGTGTGTGTTCTTGTACTTGCTACATTGTGAGAACCATTTTCTGCATTTAACTATCAAACTGAGGACATTTTTACAAAGTGAGGACATTTTGGCCGGTCCTCACTTTGAATTCACTTTGACAATTGAGAGATGGCCTGGCGGCCATCTCTCAATTGTCCTTCGACCTTCAAAAAAATCCTGGATCCAGACGGTGATTCGGATCACCTCCAAAATCTAATCGATTCTTACTCTTGCGCTTCCGGACATCCTGTCAAAATTTGGTGAAAATCCATCCATGACTTTTTGAGTTATGCTGTTAACAGACAAACAGACACACACACACACACACACACACACACACACAGACGGACAGACAGACAAACAAACTCCGGTGATTACTTAACCTCCTAGCGGAGGTAATAATTACAACACCCCTACAAGTAGAATTCTGTGTACATTTCTACCTCAAAGTTTCTATTGACTGTCAGTATACATTTATCATTCATACTGTGACCACTCAATAACACAGTAAAGCAGTTATATTTGCTTTGAGACCTATGACTAATGGAATTGGGATTTGTGAGAAAAGTGACTTCAATGCTATGCAAAGTTGAAGTTCTCATACATGTTGTAAAAACATAAAACTAACATTTTTGGTGCATGTGCATAAGAGAAACTAACATATCTTGGAACTGGAAATTTGAACAAGGAATGCTATGCAGATGACTTTTTTCTTTTGTGAATTTTTAGTGCCCACACAGCGGACAGGATGAGGCCGATCTACGCCTGTGTTCTGGAGCTGAGGGTTTCTGTCTCATCAAAAATGAGGATGATGTAATTCTGGACAAGAACCATGCATACTACTACCAAGTACAGGCTCAGCTTCACATTGTAGGTGCTGATAATTGTGACTTTGTAGTGTGGAACAAAAATGACATCTTTGTGGAGAGGATTTTGCCTGATGCTGAACTCTGGGACAGCATCATTCCCAAAGTTGAAGAGTTCTTCAGGTACTGTGTCCTTCCTGAAGTGTTGGGACAGCAATTTACAAAGTGAAAAATCAGGTCAGTGTGTGTGTGTGTGTGTGTGTGTGTGTGTGAGTGAATTTTCCCTATTGTGAGACTTATGAATTTTAAATCTTAAATTTACTACTCTATTATTTTTTTTCAGTCCGGTTTAACTATATTATCTCCAGTGTTGTTAAAATGAATCAAATGTTCTTGTGTCTATACATGTATTTCCGTAGGTATTCATAGTATGTAACTGTAATAGGTGAAGTTCTTGCCTATCACAAATAAAATAAATGAGTGTCTGAAATATACCAAGGTCACCTTGTGAGGTCAGTTTAAATAACTGTTACGAATTACAAATATTGCAGGGTGATAATTCAATATTGTCTATCATCTTTCCCTGGAAGCATATCAGGATGTTTTAGGTATCCCTAATTATGACAGTCTTCAAAGTATGAAATATTTTTAATGCCTATATATAAGTAAACATAAATATAAAAACATATTTACAATATACAGAGGTGCCAAAATTACACACATTCTTTAATAGAACAGATACTTGTGTAAAAACAACTTTACTCAAGTAAAAGTATGAAGTTAAACACTGAAAATCTTTTTTGGATTTTCATAGTAAGAGACGGAAAATGCTTCTTTCCTCCATCCTTCCTAGCTTCTTCACCTCTGTCCTTTGCTTGATGTGAGGACAACAGGAGGGTTAAAACATAACTACAGCATATTAACAGAATATATACAGAATCACTCAACATTAACAAACCTACAAAAACAAGCTTCATATAAGCACTCCTTTCTTTGTTGTTGACAAATACATACTTCATTTATTTTTTATGAAAGAGTGAAACCCGCCTTTTGACAACATCAGACTTAGGCTGATATTTGTACTTCTAGTCTAATGTTTCCAATTTTAAAAGGAGGGAGAAACCTTTCTTTACAATTAGGCTAATGTTTACACTTACAAAAGAGAAACTCTCCTTTGAAACAATCATGGAGTAGACAAATTTTTGCACTTAAGAACTTTTTGAAAGTTCTGAGGTTGTCGAAGGTATTTCTCAAAGATTGCACAGTGATGGTGGGACTGTGGTTTTCTGCCAATTCTGTCAACACATACAAGTGTTTTTTTTTTCCTGTTTTACTTTGGATGAATATAATGTCTATTGCTTACTCCAGTGGGACAACAGAGACAGAAAGGTTAGCTAATGCACAGCGAATAACCCCAATCTTATCAATCAGTCCCAGTGAATCTCCTGCTTTTGCAGCCATATGTTCAATGGGCATTGCCCTACTCTGCAGAATGTGGTACTTTCTTTGCACTAATCCTATTACTCTTTCCACATGAATGCGCACATTAGCAAGTTTTCTTGTTTGTTCAACCTAATATGCAGATAGCTGGCTCTTCCCTTTTGTGAATGCAAGCATATGCAATGACGCACAGTAAAATCCAACACCTTCCCCTATGTTAAAGCCGCGATCTGCCAGAACAATGTCACCAGGCAACAAATTCTTCAGCAGACCACTCTCTTCAGTTAACTGTCACTTACTCTCCCTCCCCAAGCACGAGAGATGTATGTGACATATCCTTGAGGTGCAATGTCAATGAGAAATTTGACAGTGTTGTAGTGTTTATAACTGGACCAGGTTTGTGCTCTTGCTAGTAAATTAGAAGGCCTTTCTATGAACACTTTGAAACAGTCCACAATTACTGCAACTTTGCATCCAAATGCTTGCCTAACACCTCTCGCTCCGGCCACTCAATTAGAAACTCTGTTCTTGCATGAAAGTATGTCAATCATCTTGTGCCAAATTCGAGAAGCAGTGGAACAAGACATCTTGAATCTAAAAGCCAAATCCTGCAGTGGAAGATTAAGTCTCAACCGAATTAAGACCAAAATGAGCTGTTCAAATTTGGAAAGTGCAAACAAACCACTTGAGGTGATGTATGGCTCACATAACCTAAACACCTGCATTAAAACTAAGACGCTGGGCAATCCTGCGTAAAATTTTGTCTTTTCATTGTTCTGAAAAGCCTCTGGATTAAATTCTGCATCCAGTGCTTTTTTTCCTGAGGTCAGTCAGCTCCTCTGTTGAGTGACTGAGAACATCCTGCATCTTCTGAAGGTCATTCATGGTCAGGTCAGTCTGGCATCCGACATCTACATAGAATATATTTGGCAAAGGGGATGAGAGAAAGAAAGAAAGGTTAGTTGTATCATTTACAAATTGTATTCAATAAAGTGGTGGTAATAACTTAGGATAAATTCTGGGGTAAACAAATACATGGATATCATTAGTTATCAAAATAGTTAAAGTAACGGCTACATCAAACCTCCATGGATTATATTTAATTTACCGTTTAAGTGTTCTAATATTATATTTAATTTACCTTTTGAGTGTTTTAATATTATATTTAATTTATCTTTTAAGTGTTCTGATTCTGGGATCTGTGAGCCCTCACTGAGCTCCAGCAAAGCCCTGGTGGTGTTGGTGCAGGTATCTTCTGCGTCAGTGTTGGTCTCATTAGCTTTTCTGGCCCTCAATCTTTCCTCACGTTGACGTGATGCCTCTGTCACTGGTTTACCTCTCTGGTAGCCGAGATGAAGCGTCGGAGACCAGTCTGGAGAGTCTGCATCTGTGACAGCACTTGGGCAGCCTGAATAAAATAAATGTGATTAACACCCTATACCGAGAGTAAAGAGGGATAACTGTAGTTTACACCATGTTGTTACTGTCTATGACAACAATTTTCAACCGTTTTCATATTAAGTCAAGAACAGGGCAATCTCAATCAGAAATCTGACAATATTTTTATTGTTACATGATTCCATCTACACACCCAACCGCTAGCATGAAGCTAAAAGGAGCGCTCGTTTTTGTTCAGTGGGACCGCGCACGGGGCGGTGTGTTTTTTATACATTCAGAGAAACAGTCCTGGTTTGGTCAGTAGAAATGGTGAACAAAAACGAGTGCTCCTTTTAGCTTCATGCTAGCATGCAAACCGAAGCAGTACAACTGCTATAAATACAGAAAGGGCTAACGTGACTTGAGATAAGCAGAGTTCAGAACAATAGACGAAGCACTGCGGTATTCATTAACTTCATTAAAATAATTATTTACCGTTTGGCGCATCCAGGGTGATGATCAGCCGGTCTGCCAAGTAAGACTGCTGTGCTCGGGCCAAAGACGAAGTCCGTCTTTAAACTCGAAGTCCGTCTTTAAACTCAAAGTACGTCTTTAAACTCGAAGTCCGTGTTTGAAAAATAAACGCGGAGGAAAAAAACACACACGCGAAGGAGAGAAAATAAAAGGCGGAGGAGAGAAAATAAAAGGCGGAGGAAAAAAAACACACAGGCGGAGGAAAAAACACACACGCGAAGGATGTCCCCTCGGGGGCTCTGTAAGATTTCAAACAGATATTGTGTTCACAAGAATGAGATGGAAGTTCACTCAGAAACATAATGCCTCCAGCTACAGCTGTTGCCGGCACAGAGGCATATAAATAATGAGTTGCACAGAGTATCGTACGCTGCTAATGACCCATGGGATGCATTAACGGGTTAAATATTTAATCATGCTAAGACTAAAGCCTTACCATTTCCTCTCTACAATTTTATCACTCTAGTTTTGTGGGAAGCCTGTCTGGGAACTTATCTGTTGCACCAAAAATTATGAATCTGAGTATATATTCTTTGACACTCAGGAGAATACACCATTGACTCTCTGTAGGCTTTATTGAAGGGAACAGATGCATTCCATTTTTTATTGAAAACAAAATAACTTCCCTCATTCCTGAGGGTTTAGCTTCACCATCGACCTGTAGCCAGTAATCACAGCAGTCATCCTGTGAATCCCACCCCCTGCTTCAGCTTAACAATGCCTGTGATCAATCCCAGCAACACGTGTAGCTGTAAAATCTCTCAGGTAATTGCATCCACTTGTTTACCACCTCTTTCACTGGTCTGCGAAAGGTAGTAATTATTGTATAATGTTAAGGCTCTTCTCACAATAGCCCTGAAGCATTTACTTCGGAAACTTGTTATCATCTGACTTCTCTCATTAGTGCTGTGTGTCTTCATCTTGATTGCTGTGAGAAGAAAATATGTTTGTGCAGACTGTCCCCTTTACCATTTATCACTGCAGGAGACTTTCCTCTTTGCTTGCATGTTTTGTTTGTACAATTACCTTTCTTTTCTTTTCACACGTCATTACGTAAATAACTTCACATTTAATAGTTATAATACAAGAAAATCCCTGCATATCAACCGTTCTTCCATTCTGGAGGCATGTAGTTTACATGATGACGCTTTCTCCATGCCGCCTCTGCAAGCTGCATGCAGATGAATTAATGACATTTCCAATTAATTATGTCGGCAACGTGAGATGTGTTGTGTAGCTTACATGTCACAGTGTGGTTGCAGAGGTGTATCCCTAATTAAGGTCTCTCTGAAGATGACCTTGCTCTTGTCTGAAATGGCGCACAATGATATGCTTCTCTCTTATAACATTTCAGTTGTGCTGTCATGATGAATTTAATGCAACTCGTCGAAAAGTTTCCATCAGATCACGGAAGCCAGTAATGAGTCAGAGGAAGCTCTCAGAAAAGGACGAAACATTGTTGCAAAACAGGAAGCACATGAATGTGAGTAGCAGCAGAGCTGAATTTGCTTTAGCTCTTTATCACTTTCCCTTTTCCTGTAGAATTAAACTCCAATGCCAATGTGTGCAGTATACATCTGGCCAAAAGTATAAGAAGGATTTCAAATTTTATGATGTTCTGAGATCTAACATCCTTCACATTAATGTTCTCCCGGATTTCTGTCTGACAGTATAAGTGCTGGTAAGACTATTAAACATAAATGCAGCCATTTTGTGGAATGAAATATTGAGGGTTCCTTATGTGACTTTTACATGACTTTAATAAAAATACTAGTGGTAGGATGCGCTTAAAAAACTGTATCTAATTAATTACAGGCTTTGTAATTAATTAATCACGATAATCACATTTTTTGTCAAATAGCAATATTTGATACAGTAAGCAAAGTTTTTCAGTTCAAATAAATTTTGGTTGGCAATTGAATAAATGAATAGACATGTATGTAAACTTAAACAACAAAAATGTTTGTTTCGTTTATATTTGTTTTTATTTTCCATCTGTTTACTACATACTGCAAACTGAAAGTACAATTATAGCTATCATATTCACCATTTTACGACTTTTTGGGATCTTTCTGCATGGAGTTTGCATGTTCTCTCTGTGCATGCGTGGGTTTTCTCCGGGTACTCCAGCTTCCTCCCACAGTCCAAAAATATGCTGAGGTTAATTGATTACTCTGAATTGCCCGTAGGTGTGAATGTGAGTGTGATTGTTTGTCTGTATATCTAGCCCTGCGACAGATTGGCGACCTGTCCAGGGTGGCCCTTGCCTTTGCCCGAGTCAGCTGGGATAGGCTCCAGCATCCCCCGCAACCCTAGTGAGGAGAAAGCGATGTATAGAGAATAGATGGATGGATGGAAATTTTCCACCCAACAAAGCTCATCTTCCATCACTGTTCACCAAACTTTCTTGTGCACTGACGTCATTCCTGTGTATCTTCTTCATGGCTGGCAAACAGACTTTCGGTGCATTACTGCCATTTACTGCTCTAGAGTGTGCATCAGTCTAACCGGTGTGCCAGAAATTAGGAAACTGAGAGAGGTGCGATTAAATGCGATTACTTTTTTACTGCATTATTTTTTCTGTAATTAATTAATCGAAATTACTCCTCTGGGTTGCAGGGTGGGACCTACCTAGATCATGCCTGTGATCACCTCACACAGATGCTCAATAAGATTTGGATCTGGGGAGTCTGGAATTCAGGTGAACAGCTTAGCTCTGTCATGTTCCCTGGGCCCCCTGGACCCCTGTTCCCTTGAGTAGTTTTGTGTCAGGATGCATTGTCCTGCTAAGGGTGGAAACTGGCATCACTGACTGATGTTGCCATGGGGTAAGTGGATTGTTTGACCGCAATGAGTGGTACATGTCAAACATCTACATGAACATCAGGACTCAAGGTTTCCCAGCAGAACATTCGATTATAACAAGATAATCAATGGTAATCACTTCACCTTTCAGTGGTCATCATGTTTTGGCTGATCAGTGTATACTTATTCATGTTAGCTTAAGAGAATGTTTATGCACTGTGATATATCAAGACAAACATGTTTTGAATAGCTAAATATTCTAATGTTCCTTTCTGATCATAGATTAAAACCCTAAAAACCCATCTCTTTGTATCAAAGTTACATATTTAGATTTTTTTTTAAATTTATTTCCTGCCTAAAATGGTATAGGCGTAACTCTACACTATAGCTTCCTTTAGATCTATGAGGTCTCTGCCTCTTTCTCCACTCACACCTCCACCCCTTACTGCAGCTCAGCACACCAGCTCATCTACAACTCTGCTCAGACACCGCAAAACTACTCTATGCTACACAATTGCGTAAATTATAATATTGTAGCAATTCAGCCATACATGATTAAAACCATTTCTAAAGATGAATAGTGATACAGAAGGGCCCACCAAGCAAGCTGACAGGATAGGGTCCTTAGCATTGTTACATACTAAACCTTGAAAGTCTGAATCTGAGTTTTTGTGCCATCAGTACACTGCAGTTTTAAGGTAGAAATACAGAGTCTTGGTGTTGACTGTTTATTTTATTCATGATGTGCGTTCCAGCACATAAAAAACACCACATGTTAACAAGCAATACAGGATCAGAAGAAATGGACAGCATGTGAGTTAAATATGAATATCGCTGCAAAGGGTCTGAATACTTATGACCATGTGATATTTCAGTTTTTCTTTTTTAATAAATTTGCAAGAATTTCTACATTTCTGTTTTTTTTCTGTCAAGATGGGGTGCTGAGTGTACATTAATGAGAAATAAAATGAACTATTTTGATTTTGGCAAATGACTGCAATGACACAGAGAGTGAAAAATTTCAAGGGGTCTGAATACTTTCCGTACCCACTGTAAACATATGTGTGTATAGTGTATATATAAAAGAAGGAATGTTCCAAAGGTTTACTGTCAGGGACACTGCTGACACCCAATCAATCGATTTCAGTTATTTTAAAATGGCATATCGCTCATTTTACAAAGTCACTAGCTGTCCCAGGATGCCAGCCTGAACAGTGAAAAACGGATGGCTCTGCAGTTCCATTTACTGCTTCTGTGAGGCGCAATAATACACACGTGGACAAAATTGTTGGTACCCCTCAGTTAAAGAAGGAAAAACCCACAATTCTCACTGAAATCCCTTGAAACTCACAAAAGTAACAATAAATAAAAATTTATTGAAAATTAAATAATCAAAAACAGCCATTACTTTTGAATTGTTGATTAACATAATTATTTAAAAAAACAAACTAATGAAACAGGCCTGGACAAAAATGATGGTACCTCTATAAAAGATTGAAAACTCTTTGACCAGAGTGACATGATTAACTCAGGTGTGTCATTTAATTGACATCACAGGTGTTTCCAAACTCATAATCAGTCAGTCTGCCTATTTAAAGGGAGACAAGTACTCACCCTGCTGTTTGGTGAAAAGGTGTGTACCACACTGAACATGGACAACAGAAAGCGAAGGAGAGAATTGTCCCAGGACATCCGAAAAAAAATTATAGACAAACATCTTAAAGGTAAAGGCTATAAGACCATCTCTAAACAGCTTGAAGTTCCTGTGACAACAGTGGCTCATATTATTCAGAAGTTCAAGACCCACGGGACAGTAGCCAACCTCCCTGGACGTGGCCGCAAGAGGAAAATTGATGACAAATTGAAGAGACGGATCGTTGGAATTGTATCCAAAGAGCCCAGAGCAACCTCCAAAGAAATTAAAGGTGAACTCCAAGGCCAAGGTACATCAGTGTCAGATCGCACCATTCGTCGTTGTTTGAGCCAAAGTGGACTTCATGGGAGACGACCAAGGAGGACACCACTGCTGAAAAAAACTCATAAAAAGCCAGACTGGAATTTGCAAAAATGCATGTTGACAAGCCACAAAGCTTCTGGGAGAATGTCCTTTGGACAGATGAGACCAAACTGGAGCTTTTTGGTAAGGCACATCAACTCTATGTTCATAGACTCAAAAAGCAAGCATACGAAGAAAAGAACACTGTCCCTACGGTGAAACATGGAGGAGGCTCAGTAATGTTTTGGGGCTGCTTTGCTGCATCTGGCACAGGGTGTCTTGAAAGTGTGCAAGGTACGATGAAATCTGAAGACTATCAAGGCATTCTGGAGAGAAATGTGCTGCCTAGTGTCAGAAAGCTTGGTCTCAGTCGCAGGTCATGGGTCTTCCAACAGGACAACGATCCAAAACACACAGCCAAAAACACCCAAGAATGGCTGAGAGAAAAGCGTTGGACTATTCTAAAGTGGCTTTCTATAAGCCCAGATCTGAATCCCATTGAACATATGTGGAAGGAGCTGAAACATGCCATTTGGAGAAGACACCCATCAAACCTGAGACAACTGGAGCTGTTTGCTCATGAGGAGTGGGCCAAAATACCTGTTGACAGCTGCAGAACGCCCATTGACAAATACAGAAATCGTTTAATTGCAGTGATTGCCTCAAAAGGTTGTGCAACAAAATATTAAGTTATGGGTACCATCATTTTTGTCCAGCCCTATTTCATTAGTTTGTTTTTTTAAATAATTATGTTAATCAACAATTCAAAAGTGATGGCTGATTTTGATTATTTAATTTTCAATAAATTTTTATTTATTGTTACTTTTGTGAGTTTCAAGTGATTTCAGTGAGAATTGTGGGTTTTTCCTTCTTTAACTGAGGGGTACCAACAATTTTGTCCACGTGTGTAACTCACCGTGACTGACAACGCTGTGGCAAGGATCTCTGTGGCTCAACTCGCAAACTCAGTTAAAAGATGAAAAAAATGTTAAAAAGCAAAAGAAAGCTGTTAAAATGATATATTTCTCTCATGGATCTCTGCATTGAAACACCTTCCACTGAACTGTATCCTCCTGTTCTTCAAAAACACACAAATGTTTCTATTATTCGAGGAAGATGGGGAAACAAGGGGAAGCAGTGGGAGGTTCAGGATTTGGAGGTGTTCTATACAGTAGACATGGCTTAAAAGAAATGAGCGCAGGACAGATTTTAAATGTCTTAGTGTTGCTTGTGTGGGTTTTGCTGCTCCTTTTAGTCCACAATGCCAAATTGTGTGCAGATGCCAGACACTTTTCTCCATGGTAAGAGGATAAGTATTTACAAGCATGTGTGCAGTCGAGGACCTGAGGACTATAAACGAATACATCTATTCTTCACTGACACAGAAATTCCATCTATTTTCTCGTCTTCCCGCTGAATCTATTTGCTCCGTTTCTAATTCCTTTTACATCACTTTTTCATGGCACAAGAACAGCAGAACAAATTAAAGAGGAAAAAAGGTCCCCTGTTCTTATCTTTCTGTTAAAATGTACACCATGCTCTCACCCTTTCTATCCTCCGTCTCCTCCCCCTTATCAGTCTTTGACTTCATTTTGCCTCCAGGAGCTTGAAATCCTCCCAGCAGCAGCCAGGAACACTTCTTCAAGTGTTTCAGGGCATGTAGGCATATTGCATGAGAGGCAAGAATCAGGGCTTAGTGCTAAAGAAATGGTTCATTGTCACTTTAGCCACTATGTCTTCAAGCTTTCAGATCCCAGGCCTAATATGTTTTCCCTCTGCAACTTAGTTCCCACACTGTCACACTGTGATAAGGTTCAGTTTGGTTTGGGGACAGCAAGCTGGACATATACAGCAGTTTCTGATTGATACCAGCATTTCCAAGGCTGGATTACAAACCAGGCAAAGGGGAAACTGTCTCCCCAGTAAAAAAAAAAAAAAAAAAAGATGTACAGTGAACCCTCGCTATAACGCGGTTCACCTTTCACGGCTTCGCTGTTTCACGGATTTTTAGTGCAGTTTTTTAAGCTTTTTGGCTAAGGGACACTGACCAATGTGAACAGTCTCCGCGCCTCGTCTCCTCTGTCATACACGCCAGCGCTGCCTGCTTTGGAGCACTGGATAATTTCTCTCCTTGGTCTCCATGTAGTGAGACACCCTGAAAGACGGAGCCGACGGAGCAGCCTTATTCTTTTCCCCCGCCGTCAACCGGACAGTGGACGTGGTCCCCAGCCGTCTCTGGCCACCGCAGCCGCGCTCCCCAGGAGAAGAGCGCCGATGCGAGCCTTCCCCACCCCCGACTGCTCCAATTGATTCAGCCGGCCCGCTCTCTGAGGCAAGAGTACCGCCGCGGCGTCCACCTGGCTGCAGCTGCAGCGCTCCCCCAAGTGCAGTATTGTATAATAACTGTTAAAAAAATAAAGCTGACTACTTCACGGATTTCGCCTATCACGGGTTCTTTTTGGAACGTAACCCCCGCGATAAACGAGGGTTCACTGTACAGGGAGTCACTGAGTCGTGTATAATTTCATTAAATATAAACTCATCAGTAGCTACTAAGTTCAATATGAAAGGTAGTGCATTAGTTCTTAATGCGGTCCTGTCTTGGTGATAAAGGTTTGTTGTTTTGCTTAAAAGAAAAATTATATTTTGTTCAGGTTATGTCTTATTCTTTGTTCCCCTCACCATTTGTTTTTTTTTTTTTTTAGATTTCAGGTAACTGCACCACTGGCAAAACAGCTAACTGGAGGCAAGGCGGCAAGCGGCAAGCAGCAAGCAGCCTTCAAAAGAAATTTTACATGAGGGAGCTCAATCAAATTGAAGTTTTGGCAGAAAGAGGAAATGTCAGTCTTTCTCTCAGTTGCAGCAATCAGTTGGTCCACCACTTTGGTCGAGACTAAAGTATTTTAACAAGTATGGGAAAGGTTGCCATGAAATTTGATAGACATTAGTGATTCCAAGAGGATGAATTATACTAACTTCAGGGATTCCCTGTCTTGTCTTTGTACCTAAAAAAAGTGACATTTCCAGCAACCTCAACTGAACTTTGTACCAGCTAAATACTGCTATTACTCTGCCAAGGCGGTTGATTTCTGACAGATAACTCCCAATAAGTCTGCAGTGGTGCATTTGTAGTAGGACTGCAATCATGTGATCGTCAGCAGGCAACTGATGTAGTGTTCACTTGTTGTCATAGTTACAGTGATGTGCCACTATCTTGCAGGGTTACAGAAATCTTTAACAAATCTGTGGATCCAGAGTATAAGATGCATCACACCCAAAATCTAATCAGGTGGGCTATGTGTCATTTCTGACCTTCCCTGAAAAGTTCATCCAAATCCATTTTTGAATAATGTTGCTAACAGATTAACAGAATGACAAATATACGGCAATCGTCACATAACTCCGCTGCGTTCCATAGCAGAGTAAAAATGCAATTGAGCACATGGCCAGTAGGTACAGAAAATAAGGCCAGCCAAAGTTTTGGATCATAACACCAATGGGAGAAAGTTTTGAGGGAAAAGTCAGAGCTTGTCCCACTGAGAAACCAGCTACAGTTTTACTATTTCCTCGGGTCTGAACTCAACATGATGCAAAACTATTCACATGCCCTAAGTTCTCTTTTCAGCCAGGGCTGCATAGATCATAACCTGGCACCACACTTTGTTATCCTCCAGTTACACACAGTTCATGCAAGCAGGTAAACAATGAAACTGAGGGTGCAACTGCTGTTGGTGCATATGTGTTTTGTAAAAATAAATAAATAAAGTAAAAGTATCTGTTGCTTAAGATGGTTGTAAACTCTTAACCTTGTTTTAATAAAAACATACTTCTGTTGACTTATGGTACATTTGAAATAATAAGAAAAGAAGCTTCTTTTATCTAGATTGAAAGTTGTCTTAGATTATCAGTTAGGTCCATCAACAAATCTGAGGAGCTTATTCTTGTTGCCTTTCCAATGGACAAAGCAGCCATTCGTTCATCCATCCATGAGCTATTCCTGACTTGTACTGTAGAGGGTCGTGGATGGAGGTTGCTGGAAATGTGATTGGTTTTTCAGGTACAGGGACAAGTCAGGGAATCAAAGAAGATAGTAATATTCATTCTCCTGGAATCACTAATATCTGAAATCCTAGATAAATCCAAAGTGCATGTCTTTTGGACTGTGGGCTGAAGACTGCATACTCATGCAGACACAGAACATTCAAACTACATGCAGACATGCCCCAGCCAAGCAATTATCTCTGTAAAGTTGACGTTTATTTAGAATGCTTAGGGAGGCTTGTGGTGCTTGATTTATTTACTCTTGATTTAAAATCACTAATCCGTGCGACAGAGCCAAATGCTTGGATAATGCCTATGGTCAAAATGGCCACAAATATGAGAATAACATCCAGGCTAAGATAACAGTTTGTCTCTAACTTTTGATCTTATTTAAACCTATGTAATCTCATATGGTTCTGATTCCAGTTAATTAGTTTCTGCTGCTTGAGCTGATAGCAAAGCTTCCATGAACAGTGTGAACATTACCTAATGGAAACTTGAAGGCGATAAAAAACAGACAATGCACAGTGCATGGTGGGGTGGGTGGCTGGATAGGGCAGGCCTAAAGGCTGATTGGGGCATAAAGCTTACTCAAATGATACTGGAACAGCTGGTTGTACTGGGTACACACCGGGAAATGGAAACTGAAGGTACACAATTTATGCACAGGCAGGTCTATATACTGCATAAACCATAAGTGAAGTGCAGGGAGCTGCTAGAAAGTGTATCTCTGTACTTCTGATGTCCCTGACAATTTATCTATCATTTAAAATGAGAAAAGGGCAGCCCCATTTTAAAAAAAAAAAAAACAGCAATATTCGCAAGTTGAAGTGCTCATAGCACAAAAAGTGTCAGGGCCCTCTCCTCATCCCTCCCCACCTGGCATCCCAAACAAAACCCCTTCCCTTATCCTTTTCCTCCCTGTCTTGTCTCCTGTCTCCCATCCATCCCTTTTCCTCTGCTTTCCCTCACAGCATGGCACCTGAGTGGAGTTCGGCTTCACAGCCGTCTCCACTCAGGTAATCAACCTCCTCCACGAGTCCCGGGCAGCTGGAAGAAATCATCCTGATTACTCGCCTCACAATAAGTACCGGCTCAACACTCCACACCCTGCCAGATTGTTGAAATAGACTTTGCCTGTCAGTTCACTCTCAAGCCTCTAGATAGTGTATTGTAAAATTGACGTTTTTCTAACGTATCTCTTTCCCGCCTTCTTCCAGACCCAGCTGCCTGGGAACCTATCCACCTGGAACCCTCACCTGAACCCATTCGGCACCAGGCTCCCCTCCCCACTCAGATCCCCCATTCTGCCCGGACCCCCCTCCTGGAGCCCCCGACCCGTCTCCCTCCCGGCCGCTGGAGCTGCAACAGCTGAACCGGCTGCTCCCTGCCTCCCAGAGCCCCTCCCGGAACATCGCCGGCGAGACGCTGTTTCTGCCCGGCCAATCCTACACCTCGGCCCCCCCGGATCGTCAGAGTGCTACGTCTCGTTCCTCCGAACCCCTCCTCCTCCATCGAACTCCGAGCCCTTTGATGTCTGGCCGCCAGGGATCCCCCACAGCCATCTGCGACGCTCCGGTCCCGCCCGGACCACAGACACCGCCGATCCCCGGCCCCAGACCCACCCGGCCACATCCTCCCTCCACCAGCACCCCTGTTCCTGCATCCCGGTCCCTGCACTCCAGCCATATCCATTCTTGTACAATAAAACCCTTTATCAACTTCTCCGGTTCTGGTAGTTGTGGCTCTCTGCTTGGGTCTGCCTAGTCAATCCGTGACAAAAACAAAACTTTGAAAATACAAAGCTGTTACTCGCTGTCACCCTTGGAGTTTATTATCTTCAGCCCTTGCATGCCTACTTTGCTAAACTCAACACAAACTGTCATTCATTCTCAATTCATGTGAGGTGTCTGACTGGGATCTGGGAAAGAGGAAAAAATAGAATTCATGAGCTCCTCAGAGACAAGTGCTGAAATATATGAGTTCTCATCTAATGGGGATAAAGGACTGTGCCCCATAGGGGGAAATAAATTAGGTAATACATTTATGTGCATCAAATCATCAGCAGGGACCATGTTTCATCATTGTAAGACTTCTCTAAATGAAGGTTGGAACATTAACATGAACCCTGCTAAGATAAGAGGAAACTCGATCAATCCAGACCTCTATATAATCTTGTTGAACAAAAGAGGAGGGTGAGTCAAGATGCTTATTAATCACAGTGGGTACTTTCCCAGACAATATGCCCTGTAGCTATTCCAGGTAAAGCTTCCAATCACATATGATGAGAGAGGAACAGCAATTCCCGTTTTCAATTTCCAAAATGAACCAAGTCAATGTAATCAGCTTTCATATTGCTGGGAGATCAATAGTCCTTTCAGCATCATGAGTGAAAGGGGAAGAATTAAGAGAGTGCATTTCTGGATGACCTTTACATAGGTGACCTCTGCTTAATTCTGCCAAGTGACAACCCTCAGTCCGACTGCACTTTCATTTGGCAGCTGAGACAGAAGCGCTATGGGAAAAAGGCTATAAGATGATAACGAAGTTAATGAGTCGTTTATCAATATTTCTACAACAGGCTCGTGAAGCTTGTGACAGATGAGGAGAGCTTTAAAGTGGGCCCGAAGTGTGCAGCTCCAAACATGGGATTAAATTAATTATAATTAAAGTAGGAGAATGTTTACTCTATGAGGAAATGATGGTTTCAGAGTCAGCTGCAATAGCGGTCAAGGCATCTCTCTTTTGATCTTTACGGATCCGACAAAAATACTACATAACTGAACAACTGCTTTTATAGCTTTGATGATTTATGCCAACAACCAACTGGGCCAAACAAACATATCCGTTCACACTTATTTAACTTTGGCAATAATCTACAGTCCGGCACAAATTAATCTACAGGCTGCAGTTGGGCTCTTAGAAAAACATACAATGCTAATGTCAAATGTTGAATTATCCTCACAGTGATGGTGCCAAGATGTAATTTAGTAGAATAATGCTACCACGTTCACCATCTTACAAAACACAATCACCAGCAGTTTATGACTGATGGGCAGACTTGATAGAGTCATTTTTAAATGTGGTGAGTAATACTTGTCCTTATGTGAATAAAAGTTATATAAAGCCGTTTTTCTCCACAAAAAAAGTGTGCACTT
Source organism: Acanthochromis polyacanthus (assembly GCF_021347895.1). Classification (NCBI taxonomy): domain Eukaryota; kingdom Metazoa; phylum Chordata; class Actinopteri; family Pomacentridae; genus Acanthochromis; species Acanthochromis polyacanthus. Next base: position 9,107,759 of record NC_067124.1, on the reverse strand, counting down.
GAGTCAGTATCAGCTGGGTTTTGAAAAGGAGTTTGAAATGACAAAAAAAAATGTTTTGAATTTAAAACATCATTAATCTGGTTCTGTTGCATCAATTTGGATTTTAAATTGTTCATCATGTTCATCATCAACGGAAGACACCAGGAAGACAGACACAGCAGAAAAATGTGATTTCTTTGGGATTTCTATGGGAGCACAAGGTCAAAGGGTTTGAACACTTAATGAATGCGTGTTATTAAGTCTGTTTCAAATCACTGATTGAACCCCTAAAACTCACATATTTACAATAGTCGCTATAAACAATTTAAGATATTTTTCTTTTTCTTTTGAATCAACAATGTCTGCCCTGCGACAGACTGGCGACCTGTCCAGGGTGTCCCCTGCCTTCGCCCGAGTCAGCTGGGATAGGCTCCAGCAACCCCCGCGACCCTAGTGAGGATAAAGCGGTGTATAGAGAATGGATGGATGGATCAACAATGTCTTCATTGCTTAAAATGCCTGAAATGTAACTCCACACCTCTGCTTGCTTTAGAATGTCTCTCACGCCTCCCCACTTGCTGCAGTTCATGTACACCAGTTCACCCTGTGAAATTACTTTTGCTACACAATGGAAAGTCATAACTGAGCCATACATGTTAAAATCCATCCATTAATTATCTATATTCTGCTTAATCCTCATTAGGGACACAGGGGGAATGGAGTCTATCCCAGATGATGAAGGCAGGGGACACCCTGGACAGGCCAAAAGTCTATCTCAGAGCTACATATACAGACAAATAATTACACTCTCATTCACACTAATGGATAATTTAGAGTTATCAATTAACTTGAGCATGTTTTTGGAACTGTGGGAAGAAGAAGGAGAAAACCCATGCATGCAGGGAGAGCATGCAAACTCCATGCAGAAAGATCCCAGGAAGGCGGGGATGCAAATCAGGGATCTTCCAGCTGCAAGACGAAAGTGCTAACCACCACTGCGCAGCTGTATGTTCAAATCAAAAATCTAAACTTAGAACACTGGCGCAGAAAGCTCCATCCTGGTTGGTTCCTCAGGTCTGCTACATATGAAACAGTCCACCTGTTTGTCCGTCTATCTGTTTGTATGTTTGCTCAAAAATGGACTAACAGATTTGAATGAAATTTTCAGGGAAGATCAGAAATGACACAAGGATCAACTGATTTGAGTTTGGCAGTGATGTGGTTTATAGTCTGGATACATGGATCTGTATCATTGCGAGATAGTGGCATGGCGTCACTGCAACTATGACACCAAGTGTACACTATGTCAACTGCCTGCTGACAATCACGTGATTGAAATCCTACCATAAATCAACCATTGCAGATTTATTGGGACTCATCCATCAGAAATGATGCAAGGAACAATTAATGAACCCCTTGACACCTATTGTCGCGCAAATTCACTTCATACCACTTTCATTCAGACTGCAGCCAAGTTAGCGTATCCATTCCCCCAATTCCGGTTTGTGCATATTGAACATGTACCTCAGAACTTTTTGCAAGCACTGGTTTCTCGTAAGACCAGTCGGCACCGACTGTCCAAGGCACCGCGGTGCCAAGGCCCCTATTGAAACCTTAGGGTTTTTTAGGGTCTGAGCACCGAGGTTGCCAAGGACAGGCGGTGAAAGGCTTCATATTTGCACAGATTATAGTGAATATCCAGCCAAACAAAAGTTATCAAAAGAAAAAGGCTAACTTTTTTTTTAGAAGCTGTCAAAGTTTGTCTTCACCTCAAACCAGGATTCGCTTCAATTTCGCCCCCTAAATGTGCATGTATTTTGCTCAAATTTGGTACGCAGGTCCGGTCCGCTGAAACTTTCAATATTCTGGAAACAAATTCTGGGAAAACTCTATAGCGCCACCGAGGGACACGAAAATTGCAAAAATCACAAATAACCTCAGCTCTTCACACAGGAATGTCGTAGAGACATCCAACCACCACTCACGCGTTCGTCTGCTTGAGCTCTATGAAAACCTGTCGACGGATGTGAGCTATCTTCAACCTAGGGGGTGCTAAATACCAAAATGCAAACTGTTTAAACATAATCTCTTCCAAAACGGTAGAATATTCTGGCAGAGGAACTCCTCTGACTTTCATCTTCGGTCACGGACGGCACTTGCTTGATGACCGCGTGGGGTGGCGGGGCTCGGTCCCGCCCAATGCTGCTTGCAGCTTTAATTATTAGGGACTGAGCCAGCAAAGCTGGCGAGTCCCTATTGTATTTGCTCCGTTTCTTATTATTATTATTAGGGACCGAGCCAGCGAAGCTGGCGAGTCCCTATTGTATTTGCTCCGTTTCTTCTTATTATTATTATTAGGGACCGAGCCAGCGAAGCTGGCAAGTCCCTATTGTATTTGCTCCGTTTCTTATCATTATTATTATTATTAGGGTCCGAGCACCGAGGTGCCGAGGACAGGCGGTGCAAGGGCACCGGCTGTCCAAGGCACCAACGGTGCCAAAGGACCCTCTTGAAACCCTAGGGTTTATTAGGTCCGAGCACCGAGGGTGCCGAGGACAGGCGGTGCAAGGGCACCGACTGTCCAAGGCACCAGCGGTGCCTCGGACCCTATTGAAACCCTAGGGTTTTTTCTTTTTCTTTTTCCTTATTATTAGGGTGCCGAGCACCGAGGTGCTGAGGACAGGCGGTGCAAGGGCACTGGCTGTCCATGGCAACAACGGTGCCGTAGGACCCTATTGAAACCCTACGGTTTATTATTATTATTATTATTGTTATTATTATTATTATTAAGGTCCGAGCACCGAGGTGCCGAGGACAGGCGGTGCAAGTGCACCAGCTGTCCAAGGCACCAACAGTGCCGTTGGGCCCTATTGTAACCTTGGGGTTTTTTATTATTAGGGTCCGAGCACCGAGGTGCCGAGGACAGGCGGTGCAGAGTCCAGTCCTGATGAGTTTCATAGACCAATATACAGTCACACAGATAGCGCCACCTGGTGGATGGACACAAAGTGCTGAATTAATAGCCTGTACATGCTCCAATCTGCCTGAAATTTGACCTGTGTGCTCAGAATCAAGCCTTTGTGACATTCATGGGCCTAAATACGCTCTCAGTCATAGCATTGCCTGGTGGAGATGCTTGATGTTGTCGACCAGCAAGGATGCGAGGACCCGTTCAACGCTGCCTGCAGCTTTAATTATTATTAGGGTCCGAGCACCGAGGTGCCGAGGACAGGCGGTGCAAGGGCACCGGCTGTCCAAGGCACCAACGGTGCCGTAGGACCCTATTGAAACCCTACGGTTTATTATTAGGGTCCGAGCACCGAGGTGCCGAGGACAGGCGGTGCAAGTGCACCGGCTGTCCAAGGCACCAACGGTGCCGTAGGACCCTATTGTAACCTTAGGGTTTTTTATTATAATTAGGGTCCGAGCACCGAGGTGCCGAGGACAGGCGGTGCAAGTGCACCGGCTGTCCAAGGCACCAAAGGTGCCGAAGGACCCTATTGAAACCTTAGGGTTTTTTATTAGGGTCCGAGCACCGAGGGTGCCGAGGACAGGCGGTGCAAGGGCACCGACTGGCCAAGGCACCAGCGGTGCCTAGGACCCTATTGGAACCTTAGGGTTTTTTATTTTTCTTTATTATTAGGGTCCGAGCACCGAGGTGCCGAGGACAGGCGGTGCAAGGGCACCGGCTGTCCAAGGCACCAACGGTGCCGTAGGACCCTATTTTTTATTATTATTATTATTATTATTATGCCAAAACAACTGCATTTTTCAGGGCCTGAACATGCTCGAAAAGTCATGAAAATTTGCACACACATCAAAACTGGCGAAAAATTTCATATTTTATAGGACATGTGGAGGCGTGCGCCAGAATGGCTCCATAGCGCCCCCTACAAATTTTTAAAAAGTGGTATTAGGCCAACTCACAGGAAATTTGGTCAAGACCTACAAAATTTGGGGGGCACATGCAGCACATCAGGAAACACAAAAAAGTCAATCACAGCCATGCACTAAACCCAACAGGAAGTGGGCCATCATGCGTTAACTGTACAAAATCTATGATGAACTCCTCCTAGGGGGAAAGTCTTAGCGATCTGAAATTTTGCCAGAACATACAGCCGGCCTTCCTGAGAAAAAGTTATTAAAATCTTCCTCCATAGTGAAAGGGTGTGGTCGTGGCGGCCTGTCGAAATTTGATCCTTCGCCATGAAACAGGAAATGCTGTGTAACTCTCCTGAACATGCTCCAATCTGAATGAAACTTTACATGTATGATCACAGACCTGCCTCGATGACATCCATATTGCAAGATTCCTTCACAGTCACAGCGCCACCTTGTGATATTAAGAATTTGACATTTTTTAGACTTTCATGTACTATTCTTAGCCTGTTGCTCAGATTCACCTCAGATGTTGTGACATAACCCTGAACACATTGATGATGAATCACAGAAAAAATGGTGACGCGTCATGAAAAGATGTGTCTGGCAGCGCGGCAAAGTTTGATGTTTCGCCATGAAAATTAAAGTGTTCATATCTCAGCTGCAAAAGATCTTATCTGCCCCAAACTTCATGTGCTGGACACCAGGACCAGTCTAAAGACATCCACACTCATAAATTTGGAAATAGTCATAGCGCCACCTATTGGTAACAGGACATTTAGGCATTACATTTACACATCCCATTGCCCAAAACTTTGTCATATCATTCTGAAAATTGGTCAGCTCAATCGTCATCCCCTGACAATGCCTCAGTGTGAAGATTTTGACATTTGATAAAATGCTGTTGCTGTGGCAACGCGTTGTTGTTGTGACAAACAAAGTACTTTTTGACAGGCTTAAAATGCTCAACAGCTCTCCAAAATTACCACACACATGACTGTCAACCCAAGGAAGAACACGGTATGCATCTCGGCACTGTGCATGCTATAGCGCCCCCTACAGTATGTTTAATAAACAGCCCCCGCAGCACGTTTCACATACATCCACCAAATTTGAAAGGCATATAGATCACACCAGGACACACAAAAAAGCCTCTTGGAGCCATCCCCTAAACCCCACAGGAAGTCCGCCATTTTGAATTAAGTGAAAAAATTTTCTCTATTTTTTTAATTTTTGAAAGCGAACTCCTCCTAGCGGTTAAGCTCTAGAGAGCTGAAATTTTGCCAGGATATACAACACGATGTTCTGATCAAAAGTTATTAAAAGATTCTTCCAGAGTCAAAGGGTGTGGACATGGCGACCTCCAGAATTATGATGGTTCGCCATGAAACATCAAGTGCTACCTAACTATCCTCTGCATGCTCCAATCTACCTCAGACCTCACATGATTAAACACAGTCCTGTCCTGATCACATTTATTGGCCAAAATACATTCACAGCATGTTCCATAGCGCCCCCTACAGCATTTTAAAAATAGCCTCCACACAGACTTTCACCTATGACTATGAAATTTGGCATGCATATGTAGCACGTCAGTGCAAACAAAAAAGTCTCTTGGAGTCATTCTCTAAACCCAACAGAAAGTCGGCCATTTTGAATTAAATGTCAGATTTTTGGTGTTTTTGATCATTTTCAACAATTGATTTCTCACAGGCAATAGCTCCAAAACACCTGAAATTGGGACAATATATAAAACACGCCTTCAGGTTGCATATTTGCGAAAATTGTTCACAAAACTCAAAGGGCGTGGCCATGGCGGCCAACTGAACGACAATGTTACGCCATGAAGCAGGACATCTTATGTAAATCCCCTGTAAATGCTGCAATTTGCCTGAGACTTTACATGTTTGATCAGAGACCGGTCCTTATGAGTTTCATAGACCAATATACAGTCACCGAGATAGCGCCACCTGGTGGATGGACAGAAAGTGCTGCATAAATAGCCTGTACATGCTCCAATCTGCCTGAAATTTGACCTGTGTGCTCAGAATCCAGCCTTTGTGACATTCATGGGCCTAAATACACTCTCAGTCGTAGCATTGCCTGGTGGACATGCTTGGGGTCGCCGACCAGCAAGGATGCGAGGACCCGTTCAACGCTGCTCGCAGCTTTAATTAGGGTCCGAGCACCGAGGGTGCCGAGGACAGGCGGTGCAAGGGCACCGGCTGGCCAAGGCACCAGCGGTGCCCAGGACCCTATTGGAACCTTAGAGTTTTTTATTTTCTTCTTTATTATTATTATTATTATTCTGCCAAAACAACTGCATTTTTCAGGCCTGAACATGCTCGAAAAGTCATGAAAATTTGCACACACATCAGAACTGGCGAAAAATTTCATATTTTTTAGGGCATGTGGAGGTGTGTGCAAAATGGCTCCATAGCGCCCCCTACAAAATTTTAAAAAGTGGTATTAGGCCAACTCGGAGGGAATTTGGCTGAGAGCTAAAAAATTTGGGAGGCATATGCAGCACATCAGGAAACACAAAAAAGTCAATCACAGCCATGCTCTACACCCAACAGGAAGTGCGCCATCATGCGTTAACTGTACAAAATCTATGATGAACTCCTCCTAGGGGAAAAGTCTGAGCGATCTGAAATTTTGCCAGTACATACAGCAGACCTTCCTGAGAAAAAGTTATCAAAATCTTCCTCCATAGTTAAAGGGTGTGGTCGTGGCGGCCTGTCGAAATTTGATCCTTCGCCATGAAACAGGAAATGCTGTCTAACTCTCCTGAACATGCTCCGATCTGAATGAAACTTTACATGTATGATCACAGACCTGCCTCGATGACATCCATACAGCAAGATTCATTCACAGTCACAGCGCCACCTTGTGGTATCAAGAATTTGACATTTTTTAGACTTTCATGTACTATTCTTAGCCTGTTGCTCAGATTCACCTCAGATGTTGTGACATAAGCCTGAACACATTGATGATGAAGCACAGAAAAAATGGTGACGTGTCATGAAAAGGCGTGTCTGTGGCGGGACGGCAAAGTTTGATGTTTCGCCATGAAAATTGAAGTGTTCATATCTCAGCTGCAAAGGATCCTATCTGCCCCAAACTTCATGTGCTGGACACCAGAACCAGTTTGAGGACATCCACACTGAAAAATTTAGAAAAAGTCATAGCGCCACCTCTTGGTAACAAGCAGTTTAGAAATTACATTTGCACACATCATTGCTCCAAACTTTGTCATATCATTCTGAAAATTGGTCAGCTAATTCTTCACCCCCAGACAATACCACAGTGTGAAGATTTTGATATTTGATGAAATGCTGTTGCCGTGGCAACGCGTTGTTTTTGTGACAAACAAAGTACTTTTTGACAGGCTTAGAATGTTCAACAGCTCACCAAAATTTACACACACATCACAGTCGTCTCAAGGAATAACACTGTATGCATCTCTGCAGGGCATGTGCTATAGCGCCCCCTGCAGTATGTTTAATAAACAGCCCCGGCAGCATGTTTCACCACATCCACAAAATTTGGGAGGCCTATAGAGCACACCAGGACACACAAAAAAGCCTCTTGGAGCCATCCCCTAAACTCAACAGGAAGTCCGCCATTTTGAATTAAGTGGATAAAATTTCTGTATTTTTTTCATTTTTGAGAGCGAACTCCTCCTCGGGGTTAAGGTCTAGAGAGCTGAAATTTTGCCAGGATATACAACACGATGTTATGATCAAAAGTTATTAAAAGATTCTTGCAGAGTCAAAGGGTGTGGACATGGCGACCTCCAGAATTTTGATGGTTCGCCATGAAACATCAAGTGCTACCTAACTATCCTCTGCATGCTCCAATCTACCTCAGACCTCACATGATTAAACACAGTCCTGTCCTGATCACATTTATAGGCCAAAATACATTCACAGCATCTACCATAGCGCCCCCTACAGCATTTAAAAATAGCCTCCACACAGACTTTCACCTATGACTATGAAATTTGGCATGCATATGTAGCACATCAGTGCAAGCAAAAAAGTCTCTTGGAGTCATTCTCTAAACACAACAGAAAGTCAGCCATTTTGAATTAAATGTCAGATTTTTGGTGTTTTTGGTCATTTTCAACAATTCATTTGTCACTGGCAATAACTCCAAAACACCTGAATTTGGGAAAATATATAAGAAACGCCTTCAGGTTGCATATTTGCGAAAATTGTTCACAAAACTCAAAGGGCATGGCCATGGCGGCCAACTGAACTTTAATGTTACGCCATGAAGCAGGACGTCTTGTGTAAATCCCCTGTACATGCTGTAATCTACCTCAAACTTTACATGTTTGATCAGAGTCCAGTCCTGATGAGTTTCATAGACCACTATACAGTCACAGACATAGTGCCACCTGGTGGATGGACACAAAGTGCTGCAAAAATAGTCTGTACATGCTCCAATCTGTCTGAAATTTGACCTGAGTGCTCAGAATCCAGTCCTCGTTACATCCATGAGCCGAAATACACTTTGTCGCAGCATTGCCTGGTGGACATGCCTGGGGTCGCCGACCAGCAAGGATGCGAGGACCCATCCAACGCTGCTCGCAGCTTTAATTATTATTATTATTATTATTATTTGTCTCTCAGAACAACTGCATTTTTGAGGGCCTAAACATGCTCAAAAAGTCATGAAAATTTGCACACACATCAAAACTGGCGAAAATTTTCATATTTTGTAGGGCATGTGGAGGTGTGTGTTAAAAATGGCTCCATAGCGCCCCCTACAAAATTTTAAAAAGTGGTATTAGGCCAACTCAGAGGGAATTTGATCTAGACCTACAAAATTTGGGAGGCATATGCAGCACATCAGGAAACACAAAAAAGTCAATCACAGCCATGCTCTACACCCAACAGGAAGTGCGCCATCATGCGTTAACTGTACAAAATCTATGATGAACTCCTCCTAGGGGAAAAGTCTGAGCGATCTGAAATTTTGCCAGTACATACAGCAGACCTTCCTGAGAAAAAGTTATCAAAATCTTCCTCCATAGTTAAAGGGTGTGGTCGTGGCGGCCTGTCGAAATTTGATCCTTCGCCATGAAACAGGAAATGCTGTCTAACTCTCCTGAACATGCTCCGATCTGAATGAAACTTTACATGTATGATCACAGACCTGCCACGATGACATTCAAATAGCAAGATTCATTCACAGTCACAGCGCCACCTTGTGGTATCAAGAATTTGACATTTTTTACACTTTCATGTACTATTCTTAGCCTGTTGCTCAGATTCACCTCAGATGTGGTGACATAAGCCTGAACACATTGATGATGAAGCACAGAAAAAATGGTGACGTGTGTTGAAAAGGCGTGTCTGTGGCGGGACGGCAAAGTTTGATGTTTCGCCATGAAAATTGAAGTGTTCATATCTCAGCTGCAAAGGATCCTATCTGCCCCAAACTTCATGTGCGGGACACCAGAACCACTTTGAGGACATCCATACTGAAAAATTTAGAAAAAGTCATAGCGCCACCTCTTGGTAACAAGCAGTTTAGAAATTACATTTGCACACATCATTGCTCCAAACTTTGTCATATCATTCTGAAAATTGGTCAGCTGATTCTTCACCCCCAGACAATACCACAGTGTGAAGATTTTGATATTTGATGAAATGCTGTTGCCGTGCCAACGCGTTGTTTTTGTGACAAACAAAGTACTTTTTGACAGGCTTAGAATGCTCAACAGCTCACTAAAATTTACACACACATCACAGTCGTCTCAAGGAATAACACTGTATGCATCTCTGCAGGGCATGTGCTATAGCGCCCCCTACAGTATGTTTAATAAACAGCCCCGGCAGCATGTTTCACCTACATCCACAAAATTTGGGAGGCCTATAGAGCACATCACGATGCACAAAAAAGCCTCTTGGAGCCATCCCCTAAACTCAACAGGAAGTCCGCCATTTTGAATTATGTGGATAAATTTTCTCTATTTTTTTAATTTTTGAGAGCGAACTCCTCCGAGGGGTTAAATCCCAGAGACCTCAAATTTTACCAGGGTATACAACACGATGTTATGATCAAAAGTTATTAAAAGATTTTTCCAGAGTCAAAGGGTGTGGACATGGCGACCTCCAGAATTTTGATGGTTCGCCATGAAACATCAAGTGGTATCTTACTATCCTCTGCATGCTCCAATCTACCTCAGACTTCACATGATTAAACACAGTCCTGTCCTGATCACATTTATAGACTAAAATACATTCACAGCATGTACCATCGCGCCCCCTACAGCATTTAAAAAATAGACTGCACAGAGACTTTCACCCAGGACTATGAAATTTGGCATGCAAATGTAGCATGTCAGTGCAAACAAAAAAGTCTCTTGGAGTCATTCTCTAAACCCAACAGAAAGTCGGCCATTTTTAATTAAATGTCAGATTTTTGGTGTTTTTGGTCATTTTCAAAAATTCATTTCTCACAGGCAATAACTCCAAAACATCTGAATTTGGGAAAATATATAAGACACGTCTTCAGGTTGCATATTTGCGAAAATTGTTCATAAAACTCAAAGGGCGTGGCCATGGCGGGCAGCTGAAGTTTAATGTTACGCCATGAAGCAGGACGTCTTGTCCCCTGTACATGTTGCAATCTGCCTCAAACTTTACATGTTTGATCAGAGTCCAGTCCTGATGAGTTTCATAGACCAACATACAGTCACAGAGATAGCGCCACCTGGTGGATGGACACAAAGTGCTGCATAAATAGCCTGTACATGCTCAAATCTGCCTGAAATTTGACCTGTGTGCTCAGAATCCAGCCTTTGTGACATTCATGGGCCTAAATACACTCTCAGTCGTAGCTTTGCCTGGTGGAGATGCTTGGGGTCGCCGACCAGGAAGTATGCGAGGACCCGTTCAACGCTGCTCGCAGCTTTAATTAGGGTCCGAGCACCGAGGTGCCGAGGACAGGCGGTGCAAGGGCACCGGCTGTCCAAGGCACCAACGGTGCCGTAGGACCCTATTGAAACCCTACGGTTTATTATTAGGGTCCGAGCACCAACGGTGCCGAAGGACCCTATTGGAACCTTAGGGTTTTTTATTATTATTATTATTATTATTATGCCAAAACAACTGCATTTTTCAGGGCCTGAACATGCTCGAAAAGTCATGAAAATTTGCACACACATCAGAACTGGCGAAAAATTTCATTTTTTTTAGGGCATGTGGAGGTGTGTGGCAAAATGGCTCCATAGCGCCCCCTACAAAATTTTAAAAAGTGGTATTAGGCCAACTCGGAGGGAATTTGGCCGAGCGCTAAAAAATTTGGGAGGCATATGCAGCACATCAGGAAACACAAAAAAGTCAATGACAGCCATGCTCTACACCCAACAGGAAGTGCGCCATCATGCGTTAACTGTACAAAATCTATGATGAACTCCTCCTCGGGGAAAAGTCTGAGCGATCTGAAATTTTGCCAGTACATACAGCAGACCTTCCTGAGAAAAAGTTATCAAAATCTTCCTCCATAGTTAAAGGGTGTGGTCGTGGCGGCCTGTCGAAATTTGATCCTTCGCCATGAAACAGGAAATGCTGTCTAACTCTCCTGAACATGCTCCGATCTGAATGAAACTTTACATGTATGATCACAGACCTGCCTCGATGACATCCATACAGCAAGATTCATTCACAGTCACAGCGCCACCTTGTGGTATCAAGAATTTGACATTTTTTACACTTTCATGAACTATTCTTAGCCTGTTGCTCAGATTCACCTCAGATGTTGTGACATAAGCCTGAACACATTGATGATGAAGCACAGAAAAAATGGTGATGTGTGATGAAAAGGTGTGTCTGTGGCGGGACGGCAAAGTTTGATGTTTCACCATGAAAATTGAAGTGTTCATATCTCAGCTGCAAAAGATCTTATCTGCCCCAAACTTCATGTGCTGGACACCAGGACCAGTCGAAAGACATCCACACTCATAAATTTGGATATAGTCATAACGCCACCTTTTGGTAACAGGACATTTAGGCATTACATTTACACATCCCATTGCCCAAAACTTTGTCATATCATTCTGAAAACTGGTCAGCTCAATCGTCATCCCCTGACAATGCCTCAGTGTGAAGATTTTGACATTTGATAAAATGCTGTTGCTGTGGCAACGCGTTGTTGTTGTGACAAACAAAGTAGTTTTTCACAGGCTTAAAATGCTCAACAGCTCACCAAAATTACCACACACATCACTGTCGATCCAAGGAAGAACACGGTATGCATCTCGGCACTGTGCATGCTATAGCGCCCCCTACAGTATGTTTAATAAACAGCCCCCGCAGCACGTTTCACATACAGCCACAAAATTTGAAAGGCATATAGAGCACACCAGGACACACAAAAAAGCCTCTTGGAGCCATCCCCTAAACCCCACAGGAAGTCCGCCATTTTGAATTAAGTGAAAAAATTTTCTCTATTTTTTTAATTTTTGAGAGCGAACTCCTCCTAGCGGTTAAGATCTAGAGAGCTGAAATTTTACCAGGATATACAACACGATGTTATGATCAAAAGTTATTAAAAGATTCTTCCAGAGTAAAAGGGTGTGGACATGGCGACCTCCAGAATTATGATGGTTCGCCTTGAAATATCAAGTGCTACTGAACTATCCTCTGCATGCTCCAATCTCCCTCAGACCTCACATGATTAAACACAGTCCTGTCCTGATCACATTTATTGGCCAAAATACATTCACAGCATGTTCCATAGCGCCCCCTACAGCATTTTTAAGAATAGCCTCCACAGAGACTTTCACCTATGACTATGAAATTTGGCATGCATATGTAGCACCTCATTGCAAACAAAAAAGTCTCTTGGAGTCATTCTCTAAACCCAATAGGAAGTCCGCTATTTTGAATTAAATGTCAGATTTTTGCTGTTTTGATCATTTTCAACAATTGATTTCTCACAGGCAATAGCTCCAAAACACCTGAAATTGGGATAATATATACTACACGCCTTCAGGTTGAGTATTTGTGAAAATTGTTCACAAAACTCAAAGGGCGTGGCCATGGCGGCCAACTGAACTACAATGTTACGCCATGAAGCAGGACAGCTTATGTAAATCCCCTGTAAATGCTCCAATTTGCCTGAAACTTTACATGTTTGATCAGAGACCGGTCCTGATGAGTTTCATAGACCAATATACAGTCACAGAGATAGCGCCACCTGGTGGATGGACAGAAAGTGCTGCATAAATAGCCTGTACATGCTCCAATCTGCCTGAAATTTGACCTGTGTGCTCAGAATCCAGCCTTTGTGACATTCGTGGGCCTAAATATACTCTCAGTCGTAGCATTGCCTGGTGGACATGCTTGGGGTCGCCGACCAGCAAGGATGCGAGGACCCGTTCAACGCTGCTCGCAGCTTTAATTATTATTATTATTATTATTTGTCTCTCAGAACAACTGCATTTTTGAGGGCCTAAACATGCTCAAAAAGTCATGAAAATTTGCACACACATCAGAACTGGCGAAAAATTTCATATTTTTTGGGGCATGTGGAGGTGTGCGCAAAAATGGCTCCATAGCTTTAATTAGGGTCCGAGCACCGAGGTGCCGAGGACAGGCGGTGCAAGGGCACCGGCTGTCCAAGGCACCAACAGTGCCGTAGGACCCTATTGAAACCCTACAGTTTATTATTATTAATAGGGTCCGAGCACCGAGGTGCCGAGGACAGGCGGTGCAAGGGCACCGGCTGTCCAAGGCACCAACGGTGCCGTAGGACCCTATTGAAACCCTACGGTTTATTATTATTAATAGGGTCCGAGCACCGAGGTGCTGAGGACAGGCGGTGCAAGGACACCGACTGTCCAAGGCACCAGCGGTGCCTAGGACCCTATTGGAACCTGAGGGTTTTTTAGTTTTCTTTATTAGGGTCCGAGCACCGAGGTGCCGAGGACAGGCGGTGCAAGGGCACCGACTGTCCAAGGCACCAACGGTGCCGTAGGACCCTATTGTAACCTTAGGGTTTTTTAGGGTCCGAGCACCGAGGTGCCGAGGACAGGTGGTGCAAGGACACCGACTGTCCAAGGCACCAGCGGTGCCTAGGACCCTATTGGAACCTGAGGGTTTTTTATTTTTCTTTATTAGGGTCCGAGCACCGAGGTGCCGAGGACAGGCGGTGCAAGGGCACCGACTGTCCAAGGCACCAACGGTGCCGTAGGACCCTATTGTAACCTTAGGGTTTTTTAGGGTCCGAGCACCAACGGTGCCGAAGGACCCTATTGGAACCTTAGGGTTTTTTTATTATTATTATTATTATTAGGGTCCGAGCACCGAGGTGCCGAGGACAGGCGGTGCAAGGGCACCGGCTGTCCAAGGCACCAACGGTGCCGTAGGACCCTATTGAAACCCTACGGTTTATTATTATTAGGGTCCGAGCACCGAGGTGCCGAGGACAGGCGGTGCAAGGGCACCGGCTGTCCAAGGCACCAACGGTGCCGTAGGACCCTATTGGAACCCTACGGTTTATTAGGGTCCGAGCACCGAGGTGCCGAGGACAGGCGGTGCAAGGGCACCGGCTGTCCAAGGCACCAACGGTGCCGTAGGACACTATTGAAACCCTACGGTTTATTATTATTATTATTATTATTATTATTATTGTTATTATTATTATTTGTCTCTCAGAACAACTGCATTTTTGAGGGCCTAAACATGCTCAAAAACTCATGAAAATTTGTACACACACCAGAACTGGTGAAAAATTTTATATTCTAAAGGAATTGTGGTAGTGTATGACAAAATGGCTCCATAGCGCCCCCTACAAAATTTTAAAAAGTGGTATTAGGCCAACTCGGAGGGAATTTGGCCGAGAGCTAAAAAATTTGGGAGGCATATGCAGCACATCAGGAAACACAAAAAAGTCAATCACAGCCATGCTCTACACCCAACAGGAAGTGTGCCATCATGCGTTAACTGTACAAAATCTATGATGAACTCCTCCTAGGGGAAAAGTCTGAGCGATCTGAAATTTTGCCAGTACATACAGCAGACCTTCCTGAGAAAAAGTTATCAAAATCTTCCTCCATAGTTAAAGGGTGTGGTCGTGGCGGCCTGTCGAAATTTGATCCTTCGCCATGAAACAGGAAATGCTGTCTAACTCTCCTGAACATGCTCCGATCTGAATGAAACTTTACATGTATGATCACAGACCTGCCTCGATGACATCCATACAGCAAGATTCATTCACAGTCACAGCGCCACCTTGTGGTATCAAGAATTTGACATTTTTTAGACTTTCATGTACTATTCTTAGCCTGTTGCTCAGATTCACCTCAGATGTTGTGACATAAGCCTGAACACATTGATGATGAAGCACAGAAAAAATGGTGACGTGTGATGAAAAGGCGTGTCTGTGGCGGGACGGCAAAGTTTGATGTTTCGCCATGAAAATTGAAGTGTTCATATCTCAGCTGCAAAGGATCCTATCTGCCCCAAACTTCATGTGCTGGACACCAGAACCAGTTTGAGGACATCCACACTGAAAAATTTAGAAAAAGTCATAGCGCCACCTCTTGGTAACAAGCAGTTTAGAAATTACATTTGCACACATCATTGCTCCAAACTTTGTCATATCATTCTGAAAATTGGTCAGCTAATTCTTCACCCCCAGACAATACCACAGTGTGAAGATTTTGATATTTGATGAAATGCTGTTGCCGTGGCAACGCGTTGTTTTTGTGACAAACAAAGTACTTTTTGACAGGCTTAGAATGTTCAACAGCTCACCAAAATTTACACACACATCACAGTCGTCTCAAGGAATAACACTGTATGCATCTCTGCAGGGCATGTGCTATAGCGCCCCCTGCAGTATGTTTAATAAACAGCCCCGGCAGCATGTTTCACCTACATCCACAAAATTTGGGAGGCCTATAGAGCACACCAGGACACACAAAAAGCCTCTTGGAGCCATCCCCTAAACTCAACAGGAAGTCCGCCATTTTGAATTAAGTGGATAAAATTTCTGTATTTTTTTCATTTTTGAGAGCGAACTCCTCCTCGGGGTTAAGGTCTCGAGAGCTGAAATTTTGCCAGGATATACAACACGATGTTATGATCAAAAGTTATCAAAGGATTCTTGCAGAGTCAAAGGGTGTGGACATGGCGACCTCCAGAATTTTGATGGTTCGCCATGAAACATCAAGTGCTACCTAACTATCCTCTGCATGCTCCAATCTACCTCAGACCTCACATGATTAAACACAGTCCTGTCCTGATCACATTTACAGGCCAAAATACATCCACAGTATGTGTCATAGCGCCCCCTAAAAGAATTTAAAAAATAGCCTCCACACAGACTTTCACCTATGACTATGAAATTTGGCATGCATATGTAGCACATCAGTGCAAGCAAAAAAGTCTCTTGGAGTCATTCTCTAAACACAACAGAAAGTCAGCCATTTTGAATTAAATGTCAGATTTTTGGTGTTTTTGGTCATTTTCAACAATTCATTTGTCACTGGCAATAACTCCAAAACACCTGAATTTGGGAAAATATATAAGAAACGCCTTCAGGTTGCATATTTGCGAAAATTGTTCACAAAACTCAAAGGGCATGGCCATGGCGGCCAACTGAACTTTAATGTTACGCCATGAAGCAGGACGTCTTGTGTAAATCCCCTGTACATGCTGTAATCTACCTCAAACTTTACATGTTTGATCAGAGTCCAGGCCTGATGAGTTTCATAGACCACTATACAGTCACAGACATAGTGCCACCTGGTGGATGGACACAAAGTGCTGCAAAAATAGTCTGTACATGCTCCAATCTGTCTGAAATTTGACCTGAGTGCTTAGAATCCAGTCCTCGTTACATCCATGAGCCTAAATACACTTTGTCGCAGCATTGCCTGGTGGACATGCCTGGGGTCGCCGACCAGCAAGGATGCGAGGACCCGTCCAACGCTGCTCGCAGCTTTAATTAGGGTCCGAGCACCGAGGTGCCGAGGACAGGCGGTGCAAGGGCACCGGCTGTCCAAGGCACCAACGGTGCCGTAGGACCCTATTGGAACCCTACGGTTATTATTATTATTATTATATTATTATTATTATTATTATTATTATTATTTGTCTCTCAGAACAACTGCATTTTTGAGGGCCTAAACATGCTCAAAAAGTCATGAAAATTTGCACACACATCAGGACTGGCGAAAAATTTCATATTTGTAAGGCATGTGGAGGTGTGTGGCAAAATGGCTCCATAGCGCCCCCTACACTTTCCCACGCCCATCATGTTTCACCTACAGCTACCAAATTTGGTACACATATGCAGCACATCAGACTGAACAAAAAAGTCAGTGACAGCCATATTCCAAACCCAACAGGAAGTGAGCTATTTTAAGTTGAATGTGAGATTTTGCCCATTTTTCATTTTTTTCCAGAGCGAACTCCTCCCAGGGGGAAACTCCAATTCGCCTCAAATTCAACCAGTACATACAGGAGGCCTTAATGAGCAAAAGTTATCAAAATCTTTTTCAAAAGTCAAAGGGCGTGTCCGTGGCGGTCTGTGGAATTTTGATCCTTCGCCATGAAATTTCAAGTTGTGTGTAAATGCCCTGAACATGCTCCAATCTGCCTGAAACTTTATATGTATGATCAGATTCCTGCCCTGATCACATCCATATGATGAAATCCATTCACAGTCAGAGCGCCACCTGCTGGCAACAGAAAATGTCATTTTTTACACTTTGATGTATTATTCTTTGTCTCTTGCTCAGATTCACCTCAAATGTGGTGAAATAAACCTTAACATGTTGATGATTATTCACAGTGAAAATGGTGACGTGTCATAAAAAGGTGTGTCTGTGGCGGCGCGGCGAATTTAGATGTCTCGCCATGACGACTAAAATGTTTATATCTCAGCAAATCCTAATCGTATCTGCCCCAAACTTCATGTGCTGGACACCATTCCCAGTGTGAGGTCATCCACGGTGAAAATTTTGGAAAAAATCATAGCGCCACCTATTGGTAACAAGAAGTTTAGAAATTACATTTGCACACACCATTGCTCCAAACTTTTTCATATCATTCTGAAAATTGGTCAGCTGATTCTTCACCCCCAGACAATACCACAGTGTGAAGATTTTGATATTTGATGAAATGCTGTTGCCGTGGCAACGCGTTGTTTTTGTGACAAACAAAGTACTTTTTGACAGGCTTAGAATGTTCAACAGCTCACCAAAATTTACACACACATCACAGTCGTCTCAAGGAATAACACTGTATGCATCTCTGCAGGGCATGTGCTATAGCGCCCCCTGCAGTATGTTTAATAAACAGCCCCGGCAGCATGTTTCACCTACATCCACAAAATTTGGGAGGCCTATAGAGCACACCAGGACACACAAAAAAGCCTCTTGGAGCCATCCCCTAAACTCAACAGGAAGTCCGCCATTTTGAATTAAGTGGATAAAATTTCTGTATTTTTTTCATTTTTGAGAGCGAACTCCTCCTCGGGGTTAAGGTCTAGAGAGCTGAAATTTTGCCAGGATATACAACACGATGTTCTGATCAAAAGTTATCAAAGGATTCTTGCAGAGTCAAACGGTGTGGACATGGCGACCTCCTCAATGTTGATGGTTTGCCATGAAACATCAAGTGCTACCTAACTATCCTCTGCATGCTCCAATCTACCTCAGACCTCACATGATTAAACACAGTCCTGTCCTGATCACATTTATTGGCCAAAATACATTCACAGCATGTTCCGTAGCGCCCCCTACAGCATTTTTAAGAATAGCCTCCACAGAGACTTTCACCTATGACTATGAAATTTGGCATGCATATGTAGCACTTCATTGCAAACAAAAAAGTCTCTTGGAGTCATTCTCTAAACTCAATAGGAAGTCCGCTATTTTGAATTAAATGTCAGATTTTTGGTGTTTTTGATCATTTTCAACAATTGATTTCTCACAGGCAATAGCTCCAAAACACCTGAAATTGGGACAATATATACTACACGCCTTCAGGTTGAGTATTTGTGAAAATTGTTCACAAAACTCAAAGGGCGTGGCCATGGCAGCCAACTGAACTACAATGTTACGCCATGAAGCAGGACATCTTATGTAAATCCCCTGTAAATGCTGCAATTGCCTGAAACTTTACATGTTTGATCAGAGACCGGTCCTTATGAGTTTCATAGACCAATATACAGTCACAGAGATAGCGCCACCTGGTGGATGGACAGAAAGTGCAGCATAAATAGCCTGTACATGCTCCAATCTGCCTGAAATTTGACCTGTGTGCTCAGAATCCAGCCTTTGTGACATCCGTGGGCCTAAATATACTCTCAGTCGTAGCATTGCCTGGTGGACATGCTTGGGGTCGCCGACCAGCAAGGATGCGAGGACCCGTTCAACGCTGCTCGCAGCTTTAATTATTATTATTATTATTATTATTATTATTTGTCTCTCAGAACAACTGCATTTTTGAGGGCCTAAACATGCTCAAAAACTCATGAAAATTTGTACACACACCAGAACTGGTGAAAAATTTTATATTCTAAAGGAATTGTGGTAGTGTATGACAAAATGGCTCCATAGCGCCCCCTACAAAATTTTAAAAAGTGGTATTAGGCCAACTCGGAGGGAATTTGGCCGAGAGCTAAAAAATTTGGGAGGCATATGCAGCACATCAGGAAACACAAAAAAGTCAATCACAGCCATGCTCTACACCCAACAGGAAGTGCGCCATCATGCGTTAACTGTACAAAATCTATGATGAACTCCTCCTAGGGGAAAAGTCTGAGCGATCTGAAATTTTGCCAGTACATACAGCAGACCTTCCTGAGAAAAAGTTATCAAAATCTTCCTCCATAGTTAAAGGGTGTGGTCGTGGCGGCCTGTCGAAATTTGATCCTTCGCCATGAAACAGGAAATGCTGTCTAACTCTCCTGAACATGCTCCGATCTGAATGAAACTTTACATGTATGATCACAGACCTGCCTCGATGACATCCATACAGCAAGATTCATTCACAGTCACAGCGCCACCTTGTGGTATCAAGAATTTGACATTTTTTACACTTTCATGTACTATTCTTAGCCTGTTGCTCAGATTCACCTCAGATGTTGTGACATAAGCCTGAACACATTGATGATGAAGCACAGAAAAAATGGTGACGTGTGATGAAAAGGCGTGTCTGTGGCGGGACGGCAAAGTTTGATGTTTCGCCATGAAAATTGAAGTGTTCATATCTCAGCTGCAAAGGATCCTATCTGCCCCAAACTTCATGTGCTGGACACCAGAACCAGTTTGAGGACATCCACACTGAAAAATTTAGAAAAAGTCATAGCGCCACCTCTTGGTAACAAGCAGTTTAGAAATTACATTTGCACACATCATTGCTCCAAACTTTGTCATATCATTCTGAAAATTGGTCAGCTAATTCTTCACCCCCAGACAATACCACAGTGTGAAGATTTTGATATTTGATGAAATGCTGTTGCCGTGGCAACGCGTTGTTTTTGTGACAAACAAAGTACTTTTTGACAGGCTTAGAATGTTCAACAGCTCACCAAAATTTACACACACATCACAGTCGTCTCAAGGAATAACACTGTATGCATCTCTGCAGGGCATGTGCTATAGCGCCCCCTGCAGTATGTTTAATAAACAGCCCCGGCAGCATGTTTCACCTGCATCCACAAAATTTGGGAGGCCTATAGAGCACACCAGGACACACAAAAAGCCTCTTGGAGCCATCCCCTAAACTCAACAGGAAGTCCGCCATTTTGAATTAAGTGGATAAAATTTCTGTATTTTTTTCATTTTTGAGAGCGAACTCCTCCTCGGGGTTAAGGTCTAGAGAGCTGAAATTTTGCCAGGATATACAACACGATGTTATGATCAAAAGTTATCAAAGGATTCTTGCAGAGTCAAAGGGTGTGGACATGGCGACCTCCAGAATTTTGATGGTTCGCCATGAAACATCAAGTGCTACCTAACTATCCTCTGCATGCTCCAATCTACCTCAGACCTCACATGATTAAACACAGTCCTGTCCTGATCACATTTATAGGCCAAAATACATCCACAGTATGTGTCATAGCGCCCCCTACAGAATTTTAAAAATAGCCTCCACACAGACTTTCACCTATGACTATGAAATTTGGCATGCATATGTAGCACGTCAGTGCAAACAAAAAAGTCTCTTGGAGTCATTCTCTAAACCAACAGGAAGTCCGCTATTTTGAATTAAATGTCAGATTTTTGGTGTTTTTGGTCATTTTCAACAATTCATTTCTCACAGGCAATAACTCCAAAACATCTGAAATTGGGACAATATATAAGAAACGCCTTCAGGTTGCATATTTGCGAAAATTGTTCACAAAACTCAAAGGGCATGGCCATGGCGGCCAACTGAACTTTAATGTTACGCCATGAAGCAGGACGTCTTGTGTAAATCCCCTGTACATGCTGTAATCTACCTCAAACTTTACATGTTTGATCAGAGTCCAGTCCTGATGAGTTTCATAGACCACTATACAGTCACAGACATAGTGCCACCTGGTGGATGGACACAAAGTGCTGCAAAAATAGTCTGTACATGCTCCAATCTGTCTGAAATTTGACCTGAGTGCTCAGAATCCAGTCCTCGTTACATCCATGAGCCTAAATACACTTTGTCGCAGCATTGCCTGGTGGACATGCTTGGGGTCGCCGACCAGCAAGGATGCGAGGACCCGTTCAACGCTGCTCGCAGCTTTAATTAGGGTCCGAGCACCGAGGTGCCGAGGACAGGCGGTGCAAGGGCACCGGCTGTCCAAGGCACCAACGGTGCCGTAGGACCCTATTGAAACCCTACGGTTTATTATTATTATTATTATTATTATTTGTCTCTCAGAACAACTGCATTTTTGAGGGCCTAAACATGCTCAAAAACTCATGAAAATTGTACACACACCAGAACTGGTGAAAAATTTTATATTCTAAAGGAATTGTGGTAGTGTATGACAAAATGGCTCCATAGCGCCCCTACAAAATTTTAAAAAGTGGTATTAGGCCAACTCGGAGGGAATTTGGCCGAGAGCTAAAAATTTGGGAGGCATATGCAGCACATCAGGAAACACAAAAAAGTCAATCACAGCCATGCTCTACACCCAACAGGAAGTGCGCCATCATGCGTTAACTGTACAAAATCTATGATGAACTCCTCCTAGGGGAAAAGTCTGAGCGATCTGAAATTTTGCCAGTACATACAGCAGACCTTCCTGAGAAAAAGTTATCAAAATCTTCCTCCATAGTTAAAGGGTGTGGTCGTGGCGGCCTGTCGAAATTTGATCCTTCGCCATGAAACAGGAAATGCTGTCTAACTCTCCTGAACATGCTCCGATCTGAATGAAACTTTACATGTATGATCACAGACCTGCCTCGATGACATCCATACAGCAAGATTCATTCACAGTCACAGCGCCACCTTGTGGTATCAAGAATTTGACATTTTTTAGACTTTCATGTACTATTCTTAGCCTGTTGCTCAGATTCACCTCAGATGTTGTGACATAAGCCTGAACACATTGATGATGAAGCACAGAAAAAATGGTGACGTGTGATGAAAAGGCGTGTCTGTGGCGGGACGGCAAAGTTTGATGTTTCGCCATGAAAATTGAAGTGTTCATATCTCAGCTGCAAAGGATCCTATCTGCCCCAAACTTCATGTGCTGGACACCAGAACCAGTTTGAGGACATCCACACTGAAAAATTTAGAAAAAGTCATAGCGCCACCTCTTGGTAACAAGCAGTTTAGAAATTACATTTGCACACATCATTGCTCCAAACTTTGTCATATCATTCTGAAAATTGGTCAGCTAATTCTTCACCCCCAGACAATACCACAGTGTGAAGATTTTGATATTTGATGAAATGCTGTTGCCGTGGCAACGCGTTGTTTTTGTGACAAACAAAGTACTTTTTGACAGGCTTAGAATGTTCAACAGCTCACCAAAATTTACACACACATCACAGTCGTCTCAAGGAATAACACTGTATGCATCTCTGCAGGGCATGTGCTATAGCGCCCCCTGCAGTATGTTTAATAAACAGCCCCGGCAGCATGTTTCACCTACATCCACAAAATTTGGGAGGCCTATAGAGCACACCAGGACACACAAAAAAGCCTCTTGGAGCCATCCCCTAAACTCAACAGGAAGTCCGCCATTTTGAATTAAGTGGATAAAATTTCTGTATTTTTTTCATTTTTGAGAGCGAACTCCTCCTCGGGGTTAAGGTCTAGAGAGCTGAAATTTTGCCAGGATATACAACACGATGTTATGATCAAAAGTTATTAAAAGATTCTTGCAGAGTCAAAGGGTGTGGACATGGCGACCTCCAGAATTTTGATGGTTCGCCATGAAACATCAAGTGCTACCTAACTATCCTCTGCATGCTCCAATCTACCTCAGACCTCACATGATTAAACACAGTCCTGTCCTGATCACATTTATTGGCCAAAATACATTCACAGCATCTACCATAGCGCCCCCTAAAAGAATTTAAAAAATAGCCTCCACACAGACTTTCACCTATGACTATGAAATTTGGCATGCATATGTAGCACATCAGTGCAAGCAAAAAAGTCTCTTGGAGTCATTCTCTAAACACAACAGAAAGTCAGCCATTTTGAATTAAATGTCAGATTTTTGGTGTTTTTGGTCATTTTCAACAATTCATTTGTCACTGGCAATAACTCCAAAACACCTGAATTTGGGAAAATATATAAGAAACGCCTTCAGGTTGCATATTTGCGAAAATTGTTCACAAAACTCAAAGGGCATGGCCATGGCGGCCAACTGAACTTTAATGTTACGCCATGAAGCAGGACGTCTTGTGTAAATCCCCTGTACATGCTGTAATCTACCTCAAACTTTACATGTTTGATCAGAGTCCAGTCCTGATGAGTTTCATAGACCACTATACAGTCACAGACATAGTGCCACCTGGTGGATGGACACAAAGTGCTGCAAAAATAGTCTGTACATGCTCCAATCTGTCTGAAATTTGACCTGTGTGCTCAGAATCCAGCCTTTGTGACATTCATGGGCCTAAATACACTCTCAGTCGTAGCATTGCCTGGTGGAGATGCTTGGGGTCGCCGACCAGCAAGGATGCGAGGACCCGTTCAACGCTGCTCGCAGCTTTAATTATTATTATTATTTGTCTCTCAGAACAATTGCATTTTTGAGGGCCTAAACATGCTCAAAAACTCATGAAAATTTGTACACACACCAGAACTGGTGAAAAATTTTATATTCTAAAGGAATTGTGGAAGTGTATGACAAAATGGCTCCATAGCGCCCCCTACACTTTCCTACGGGCAGCATGTTTCACCTACAGCTACCAAATTTGGTACACATATGCAGCACATCAGGGTGAACAAAAAAGTCAGTGGTGGCGATTTTCTAAACCCAACAGGAAGTGAGCTATTTTGCGTTGAATTCCAGATTTTGAACATTTTTTGTTTTTTTCTAGAGCGAACTCGTCCGAGGGGGAAACTCCAATTCACTTCAAATTCGACCAGTACATACAGCAGGCCTTAATGAGCAAAAGTTATCAAAATCTTTTTCAAAAGTCAAAGGGCGTGTCCGTGGCGGCCTCTGGAATTTTGATCCTTCGCCATGAAATTTCAAATGCAGTGTAAATGCCCTGAACATATTTCAATCTGCCTGAAACTTTACATGTATCATCAGAGTCCTGCCCTGATCACATCCATATGATGAAATCCATTCACAGTCAGAGCGCCACCTGCTGTCAACAGGCTATGTCATTTTTTACACTTTGATTTATTATTCTTTGTCTCTTGCTCAGATTCACCTCAAATGTGGTGAAATAAACCTTAACATGTTGATGATGATTCACAGTGAAAATGGTGACGTGTCATAAAAAGGTGTGTCTGTGGCGGCGCGGCGAATTTAGATGTCTCGCCATGACGACTAAAATGTTTATATCTCAGCAAATCCTAATCGTATCTGCCCCAAACTTCATGTGCTGGACACCAGAACCAGTTTGAGGACATCCACACTGAAAAATTTAGAAAAAGTCATAGCGCCACCTATTGGTAACAAGAAGTTTAGAAATTACATTTGCACACACCATTGCTCCAAACTTTTTCATATCATTCTGAAAATTGGTCAGCTGATTCTTCACCCCCAGACAATACCACAGTGTGAAGATTTTGATATTTGATGAAATGCTGTTGCCGTGGCAACGCGTTGTTTTTGTGACAAACAAAGTACTTTTTGACAGGCTTAGAATGCTCAACAGCTCACTAAAATTTACACACACATTACTGTCCCCTCAAGGAATAACACTGTATGCATCTCTGCAGGGCATGTGCTATAGCGCCCCCTACAGTATGTTTAATAAACAGCCCCGGCAGCACGTTTCACCTTCATCCACAAAATTTGGGAGGCATATAGAGCACATCACGATGCACAAAAAAGCCTCTTGGAGCCATCCCCTAAACTCAACAGGAAGTCCGCCATTTTGAATTATGTGGATAAATTTTCTCTATTTTTTTAATTTTTGAGAGCGAACTCCTCCTAGGGGTTAACTCCTAGAGACCTCAAATTTTACCAGGGTGTACAACACGATGTTATGATCAAAAGTTATTAAAAGATTCTTCCAGAGTCAAAGGGTGTGGACATGGCGACCTCCAGAATTTTGATGGTTCGCCATGAAACATCAAGTGGTATCTTACTATCCTCTGCATGCTCCAATCTACCTCAGACCTCACATGATTAAACACAGTCCTGTCCTGATCACATTTATAGACTAAAATACATTCACAGCATGTACCATAGCGCCCCCTACAGCATTTAAAAAATAGCCTCCACACAGACTTTCACCTTGGACTATGAAATTTGGCATGCAAATGAAGCATGTCAGTGCAAACAAAAAAGTCTCTAGGAGTCATTCTCTAAACCCAACAGAAAGTCGGCCATTTTTAATTAAATGTCAGATTTTTGGTGTTTTTGGTCATTTTCAACAATTCATTTCTCACAGGCAATAGCTCCAAAACACCTGCAATTGGGACAATATATACTACATGCCTTCAGGTGGAGTATTTGTGAAAATTGTTCACAAAACTCAAAGGGCGTGGCCATGGCGGCCAACTGAACGACAATGTTACGCCATGAAGCAGGACATCTTATGTAAATCCCCTGTAAATGCTGCAATTTGCCTGAGACTGGAAATGTTTGATCAGAGACCGGTCCTTATGAGTTTCATAGACCAATATACAGTAACAGAGATAGCGCCACCTGGTGGATGGACAGAAAGTGCTGCATAAATAGCCTGTACATGCTCCAATCTGCCTGAAATTTGACCTGTGTGCTCAGAATCCAGCCTTTGTGACATTCGTGGGCCTAAATACACTCTCAGTCGTAGCATTGCCTGGTGGAGATGCTTGGGGTCGCCGACCAGCAAGGATGCGAGGACCCGTTCAACGCTGCTCGCAGCTTTAATTATTATTATTATTTGTCTCTCAGAACAACTGCATTTTTGAGGGCCTAAACATGCTCAAAAACTCATGAAAATTTGTACACACACCAGAACTGGTGAAAAATTTTATATTCTAAAGGAATTGTGGAAGTGTATGACAAAATGGCTCCATAGCGCCCCCTACACTTTCCTACGGGCAGCATGTTTCACCTACAGCTACCAAATTTGGTACACATATGCAGCACATCAGGGTGAACAAAAAAGTCAGTGGTGGCGATTTTCTAAACCCAACAGGAAGTGAGCTATTTTGCATTGAATTCCAGATTTTGAACATTTTTTGTTTTTTTCTAGAGCGAACTCGTCCGAGGGGGAAACTCCAATTCGCTTCAAATTCGACCAGTACATACAGCAGGCCTTAATGAGCAAAAGTTATTAAAATCTTTTTCAAAAGTCAAAGGGCGTGTCCGTGGCGGCCTCTGGAATTTTGATCCTTCGCCATGAAATTTCAAATGCAGTGTAAATGCCCTGAACATATTTCAATCTGCCTGAAACTTTACATGTATCATCAGAGTCCTGCCCTGATCACATCCATATGATGAAATCCATTCACAGTCAGAGCGCCACCTGCTGTCAACAGGCTATGTCATTTTTTACACTTTGATTTATTATTCTTTGTCTCTTGCTCAGATTCACCTCAAATGTGGTGAAATAAACCTTAACATGTTGATGATGATTCACAGTGAAAATGGTGACGTGTCATAAAAAGGTGTGTCTGTGGCGACGCGGCGAATTTAGATGTCTCGCCATGACGACTAAAATGTTTATATCTCAGCAAATCCTAATCGTGTCTGCCCCAAACTTCATGTGCTGGACACCAGAACCAGTGTGAGGTCATCCACACTGAAAATTTTAGAAAAAGTCATAGCGCCACCTATTGGTAACAAGAAGTTTAGAAATTACATTTGCACACACCATTGCTCCAAACTTTTTCATATCATTCTGAAAATTGGTCAGCTGATTCTTCACCCCCAGACAATACCACAGTGTGAAGATTTTGATATTTGATGAAATGCTGTTGCCGTGGCAACGCGTTGTTTTTGTGACAAACAAAGTACTTTTTGACAGGCTTAGAATGCTCAACAGCTCACCAAAATTTACACACACATCACCGTCCCCTCAAGGAATAACACTGTATGCATCTCTGCAGGGCATGTGCTATAGCGCCCCCTGCAGTATGTTTAATGAACAGCCCCGGCAGCACGTTTCACCAACATCCACAAAATTTGGGAGGCATATAGAGCACATCACGATGCACAAAAAAGCCTCTTGGAGCCATCCCCTAAACTCAACAGGAAGTCCGCCATTTTGAATTATGTGGATAAATTTTCTCTATTTTTTAATTTTTGAGAGCGAACTCCTCCAAGGGGTTACCTCCTAGAGACCTCAAATTTTACCAGGGTATACAACACGATGTTATGATCAAAAGTTATTAAAAGATTCTTCCAGAGTCAAAGGGTGTGGACATGGCGACCTCCAGAATTTTGATGGTTCGCCATGAAACATCAAGTGGTATCTTACTATCCTCTGCATGCTCCAATCTACCTCAGACCTCACATGATTAAACACAGTCCTGTCCTGATCACATTTATAGACTAAAATACATTCACAGCATGTGCCATAGCGCCCCCTACAGCATTTAAAAAATAGCCTCCACACAGACTTTCACCTATGACTATGAAATTTGGCATGCAAATGTAGCATGTCAGTGCAAACAAAAAAGTCTCTTGGAATCATTCTCTAAAACCAACAGGAAGTCGGCCATTTTTAATTAAATGTCAGATTTTTGGTGTTTTTGGTCATTTTCAACAATTCATTTCTCACAGGCAATAACTCCAAAACATCTGAATTTGGGAAAATATATAAGACACGTCTTCAGGTTGCATATTTGCGAAAATTGTTCATAAAACTCAAAGGGCGTGGCCATGGCGGGCAGCTGAAGTTTAATGTTACGCCATGAAGCAGGACGTCTTGTGTAAATCCCCTGTACACGCTGCAATCCGCCTCAAACTTTACATGTTTGATCAGAGTCCAGTCCTGATGAGTTTCATAGACCAACATACAGTCACAGAGATAGCGCCACCTGGTGGATGGACACAAAGTGCTGCATAAATAGCCTGTACATGCTCAAATCTGCCTGAAATTTGACCTGTGTGCTCAGAATCCAGCCTTTGTGACATTCATGGGCCTAAATACACTCTCAGTCGTAGCTTTGCCTTGTGGAGATGCTTGGGGTCGCCGACCAGCAAGTATGCGAGGACCCGTTCAACGCTGCTCGCAGCTTTAATTATTATTATTATTATTATTATTATTTGTCTCTCAGAACAACTGCATTTTTGAGGGCCTAAACATGCTCAAAAAGTCATGAAAATTTGCACACACATCAGAACTGGCGAAAAATTTCATATTTTGTAGGGCATGTGGAGGTGTGTGCAAAAATGGCTCCATAGCACCCCCTACAAAATTTTAAAAAGTGGTATTAGGCCAACTCAGAGGGAGTTTGGTCGAGAGCTAAAAAATTTGGGAGGCATATGCAGCACATCAGGAAACACAAAAAAGTCAATCACAGCCATGCTCTACACCCAACAGGAAGTGCGCCATCATGCGTTAACTGTACAAAATCTATGATGAACTCCTCCTAGGGGAAAAGTCTGAGCGATCTGAAATTTTGCCAGTACATACAGCAGACCTTCCTGAGAAAAAGTTATCAAAATCTTCCTCCATAGTTAAAGGGTGTGGTCGTGGCGGCCTGTCGAAATTTGATCCTTCGCCATGAAACAGGAAATGCTGTCTAACTCTCCTGAACATGCTCCGATCTGAATGAAACTTTACATGTATGATCACAGACCTGCCTCGATGACATCCATACAGCAAGATTCATTCACAGTCACAGCGCCACCTTGTGGTATCAAGAATTTGACATTTTTTACACTTTCATGTACTATTCTTAGCCTGTTGCTCAGATTCACCTCAGATGTTGTGACATAAGCCTGAACACATTGATGATGAAGCACAGAAAAAATGGTGACGTGTGATGAAAAGGCGTGTCTGTGGCGGGACGGCAAAGTTTGATGTTTCGCCATGAAAATTGAAGTGTTCATATCTCAGCTGCAAAGGATCCTATCTGCCCCAAACTTCATGTGCTGGACACCAGAACCAGTTTGAGGACATCCACACTGAAAAATTTAGAAAAAATCATAGCGCCACCTCTTGGTAACAAGAAGTTTAGAAATTACATTTGCACACACCATTCCTCCAAACTTTTTCATATCATTCTGAAAATTGGTCAGCTGATTCTTCACCCCCAGACAATACCACAGTGTGAAGATTTTGATATTTGATGAAATGCTGTTGCCGTGGCAACGCGTTGTTTTTGTGACAAACAAAGTACTTTTTGACAGGCTTAGAATGCTCAACAGCTCACCAAAATTTACACACACATCACTGTCGTCTCAAGGAATAACACTGTATGCATCTCTGCAGGGCATGTGCTATAGCGCCCCCTACAGTATGTTTAATAAACAGCCCCGGCAGCACGTTTCACCGAGATCCACAAAATTTGGGAGGCCTATAGAGCACACCAGGACACACAAAAAAGCCTCTTGGAGCCATCCCCTAAACTCAACAGGAAGTCCGCCATTTTGAAATTCGTGGAAAAATTTTCTCTATATTTTTAATTTTTGAGAGCGAACTCCTCCTAGAGGTTAACTCCTACAGACCTCAAATTTTACCAAGGTATACAACACGATGTTATGATCAAAAGTTATTAAAAGATTCTTGCAGAGTCAAAGGGTGTGGACATGGCGACCTCCAGAATTTTGATGGTTCGCCATGAAACATAAGTGCCACCTAACTATCCTCTGCATGCTCCAATCTACCTCAGACCTCACATGATTAAACACAGTCCTGTCCTGATCACATTTACAGGCCAAAATACATTCACAGCATCTACCATAGCGCCCCCTACAGCATTTAAAAAATAGCCTCCACACAGACTTTCAGCGATGACTATGACATTTGGCATGCATATGTAGCACGTCAGTGCAAACAAAAAAGTCTCTTGGAATCATTCTCTAAAACCAACAGGAAGTCCGCCATATTGAATTAAATGTCAGATTTTTGATAGTTTTGGTCATTTTCAACAATTCATTTGTCACAGGCAATAACTCCAAAACACCTGAATTTGGGACAATACATAAAACACGCCTTCAGGTTGGATATTTGTGAAAATTGTTCACAAAACTCAAAGGGCGTGGCCATGGCGGCCAACTGAACTTTAATGTTACGCCATGAAGCAGGGCGTCTTGTGGAAATCCCCTGTACATGCTGCAATCTACCTCAAACTTTACATGTTTGATCAGAGTCCAGTCCTGATGAGTTTCATAGACCAACATACAGTCACAGAGATAGCGCCACCTGGTGGATGGACACAAAGTGCTGAATTAATAGCCTTTACATGCTCCAATCTGCCTGAAATTTGACCTGTGTGCTCAGAATCAAGCCTTTGTGACATTCATGGGCCTAAATACACTCTCAGTCGTCGCTTTGCCTGGTGGAGATGCTTGGGGTCGCCGACCAGGAAGTATGCGAGGACCCGTTCAACGCTGCTCGCAGCTTTAATTAGGGTCCGAGCACCGAGGTGCCGAGGACAGGCGGTGCAAGGGCACCGGCTGTCCAAGGCACCAACGGTGCCGTAGGACCCTATTGAAACCCTACGGTTTATTATTATTATTATTATTATTATTTGTCTCTCAGAACACTTGCATTTTTGAGGGCCTAAACATGCTCAAAAACTCATGAAAATTTGTACACACATCAGGACTGGTGAAAAATTTCATATTTAAAGGAATTGTAGAGGTGTGTGGCAAAATGGCTCCATAGCGCCCCGTACACTTTCCCACGGCCATCATGTTTCACCTACAGCTACCAAATTTGGTACACATATGCAGCACATCAGACTGAACAAAAAAGTCAGTGACAGCCATATTCCAAACCCAACAGGAAGTGAGCTATTTTAAGTTGAATGTCAGATTTTGCCCATTTTTCATTTTTTTCCAGAGCGAACTCCTCCCAGGGGGAAACTCCAATTCGCCTCAAATTCAACCAGTACATACAGGAGGCCTTAATGAGCAAAAGTTATTAAAATCTTTTTCAAAAGTCAAAGGGCGTGTCCGTGGCGGTCTGTGGAATTTTGATCCTTCGCCATGAAATTTCAAGTTGTGTGTAAATGCCCTGAACATGCTCCAATCTGCCTGAAACTTTATATGTATGATCAGATTCCTGCCCTGATCACATCCATATGATGAAATCCATTCACAGTCAGAGCGCCACCTGCTGGCAACAGAAAATGTCATTTTTTACACTTTGATGTATTATTCTTTGTCTCTTGCTCAGATTCACCTCAAATGTGGTGAAATAAACCTTAACATGTTGATGATTATTCACAGTGAAAATGGTGACGTGTCATAAAAAGGTGTGTCTGTGGCGGCGCGGCGAATTTAGATGTCTCGCCATGACGACTAAAATGTTTATATCTCAGCAAATCCTAATCGTATCTGCCCCAAACTTCATGTGCTGGACACCATTCCCAGTGTGAGGTCATCCACGGTGAAAATTTTGGAAAAAGTCATAGCGCCACCTATTGGTAACAAGAAGTTTAGAAATTACATTTGCACACACCATTGCTCCAAACTTTTTCATATCATTCTGAAAATTGGTCAGCTGATTCTTCACCCCCAGACAATACCACAGTGTGAAGATTTTGATATTTGATGAAATGCTGTTGCCGTGCCAACGCGTTGTTTTTGTGACAAACAAAGTACTTTTTGACAGGCTTAGAATGCTCAACAGCTCACTAAAATTTACACGCACATCACTGTCTCCTCAAGGAATAACACTGTATGCATCTCTGCAGGGCATGTGCTATAGCGCCCCCTACAGTATGTTTAATAAACAGCCCCGGCAGCATGTTTCACCTACATCCACAAAATTTGGGAGGCCGATAGAGCACATCACGATGCACAAAAAAGCCTCTTGGAGCCATCCCCTAAACTCAACAGGAAGTCCGCCATTTTGAATTATGTGGATAAATTTTCTCTATTTTTTTAATTTTTGAGAGCGAACTCCTCCTAGGGTTTAACTCCCAGAGACCTCAAATTTTACCAGGGTATACAACACGATGTTATGATCAAAAGTTATTAAAAGATTCTTCCAGAGTCAAAGGGTGTGGACATGGCGACCTCCAGAATTTTGATGGTTCGCCATGAAACATCAAGTGGTATCGTACTATCCTCTTCATGCTCCAATCTACCTCAGACCTCACATGATTAAACACAGTCCTGTCCTGATCACATTTATAGACTAAAATACATTCACAGCATGTACCATCGCGCCCCCTACAGCATTTAAAAAATAGCCTCCACAGAGACTTTCAGCTAGGACTATGAAATTGGGCATGCAAATGTAGCATGTCAGTGCAAACAAAAAAGTCTCTTGGAATCATTCTCTAAACCCAACAGAAAGTCGGCCATTTTTAATTAAATGTCAGATTTTTGGTGTTTTTGGTCATTTTCAAAAATTCATTTCTCACAGGCAATAACTCCAAAACATCTGAATTTGGGAAAATATATAAGACACGTCTTCAGGTTGCATATTTGCGAAAATTGTTCACAAAACTCAAAGGGCATGGCCATGGCGGCCAACTGAACTTTAATGTTACGCCATGAAGCAGGACGTCTTGTGTAAATCCCCTGTACATGCTGTAATCTACCTCAAACTTTTCATGTTTGATCAGAGTCCAGTCCTGATGAGTTTCATAGACCACTATAGAGTCACAGACATAGTGCCACCTGGTGGATGGACACAAAGTGCTGCAAAAATAGTCTGTACATGCTCCAATCTGTCTGAAATTTGACCTGAGTGCTCAGAATCCAGTCCTCGTTACATCCATGAGCCTAAATACACTTTGTCGCAGCATTGCCTGGTGGACATGCTTGGGGTCGCCGACCAGCAAGGATGCGAGGACCCGTTCAATGCTGCTCGCAGCTTTAATTATTATTATTATTATTATTATTATTTGTCTCTCAGAACAACTGCATTTTTGAGGGCCTAAACATGCTCAAAAAGTCATGAAAATTTGCACACACATCAGAACTGGCGAAAAATTTCATATTTTGTAGGGCATGTGGAGGTGTGTGCAAAAATGGCTCCATAGCACCCCCTACAAAATTTTAAAAAGTGGTATTAGGCCAACTCAGAGGGAGTTTGGTCGAGAGCTAAAAAATTTGGGAGGCATATGCAGCACATCAGGAAACACAAAAAAGTCAATCACAGCCATGCTCTACACCCAACAGGAAGTGCGCCATCATGCGTTAACTGTACAAAATCTATGATGAACTCCTCCTAGGGGAAAAGTCTGAGCGATCTGAAATTTTGCCAGTACATACAGCAGACCTTCCTGAGAAAAAGTTATCAAAATCTTCCTCCATAGTTAAAGGGTGTGGTCGTGGCGGCCTGTCGAAATTTGATCCTTCGCCATGAAACAGGAAATGCTGTCTAACTCTCCTGAACATGCTCCGATCTGAATGAAACTTTACATGTATGATCACAGACCTGCCTCGATGACATCCATACAGCAAGATTCATTCACAGTCACAGCGCCACCTTGTGGTATCAAGAATTTGACATTTTTTACACTTTCATGTACTATTCTTAGCCTGTTGCTCAGATTCACCTCAGATGTTGTGACATAAGCCTGAACACATTGATGATGAAGCACAGAAAAAATGGTGACGTGTGATGAAAAGGCGTGTCTGTGGCGGGACGGCAAAGTTTGATGTTTCGCCATGAAAATTGAAGTGTTCATATCTCAGCTGCAAAGGATCCTATCTGCCCCAAACTTCATGTGCTGGACACCAGAACCAGTTTGAGGACATCCACACTGAAAAATTTAGAAAAAATCATAGCGCCACCTCTTGGTAACAAGAAGTTTAGAAATTACATTTGCACACACCATTCCTCCAAACTTTTTCATATCATTCTGAAAATTGGTCAGCTGATTCTTCACCCCCAGACAATACCACAGTGTGAAGATTTTGATATTTGATGAAATGCTGTTGCCGTGGCAACGCGTTGTTTTTGTGACAAACAAAGTACTTTTTGACAGGCTTAGAATGCTCAACAGCTCACCAAAATTTACACACACATCACTGTCGTCTCAAGGAATAACACTGTATGCATCTCTGCAGGGCATGTGCTATAGCGCCCCCTACAGTATGTTTAATAAACAGCCCCGGCAGCATGTTTCACCTACATCCACAAAATTTGGGAGGCCTATAGAGCACACCAGGACACACAAAAAAGCCTCTTGGAGCCATCCCCTAAACTCAACAGGAAGTCCGCCATTTTGAAATTCGTGGAAAAATTTTCTCTATATTTTTAATTTTTGAGAGCGAACTCCTCCTAGGGGTTAACTCCCAGAGACCTCAAATTTTACCAGGGTATACAACACGATGTTATGATCAAATGTTATTAAAAGATTCTTCCAGAGTCAAAGGGTGTGGACATGGCGACCTCCAGAATTTTGATGGTTCGCCATGAAACATCAAGTGGTATCTTACTATCCTCTGCATGCTCCAATCTACCTCAGACCTCACATGATTAAACACAGTCCTGTCCTGATCACATTTATAAACTAAAATACATTCACAGCATGTACCATCGCGCCCCCAACAGCATTTAAAAAATAGCCTCCAGAGACTTTCAGCTAGGACTATGAAATTTGGCATGCAAATGTAGCATGTCAGTGCAAACAAAAAAGTCTCTTGGAGTCATTCTCTAAACCCAACAGAAAGTCGGCCATTTTTAATTAAATGTCAGATTTTTGGTGTTTTTGGTCATTTTCAAAAATTCATTTCTCACAGGCAATAACTCCAAAACATCTGAATTTGGGAAAATATATAAGACACGTCTTCAGGTTGCATATTTGCGAAAATTGTTCATAAAACTCAAAGGGCGTGGCCATGGCGGGCAGCTGAAGTTTAATGTTACGCCATGAAGCAGGACGTCTTGTGTAAATCCCCTGTACACGCTGCAATCCGCCTCAAACTTTACATGTTTGATCAGAGTCCAGTCCTGATGAGTTTCATAGACCAACATACAGTCACAGAGATAGCGCCACCTGGTGGATGGACACAAAGTGCTGCATAAATAGCCTGTACATGCTCAAATCTGCCTGAAATTTGACCTGTGTGCTCAGAATCCAGCCCTTGTGACATTCATGGGCCTAAATACACTCTCAGTCGTAGCTTTGCCTGGTGGAGATGCTTGGGGTCGCCGACCAGGAAGTATGCGAGGACCCGTTCAACGCTGCTCGCAGCTTTAATTATTATTATTATTTGTCTCTCAGAACAATTGCATTTTTGAGGGCCTAAACATGCTCGAAAAGTCATGAAAATTTGTACACACATCAGGACTGGTGAAAAATTTCATATTTTAAAGGGATTGTGGAGGTGTGTGGCAAAATGGCTCCATGGCGCCCCCTACACTTTCCCACGCCCATCATGTTTCACCTACAGCTACCAAATTTGGTACACATATGCAGCACATCAGACTGAACAAAAAAGTCAGTGACAGCCATATTCCAAACCCAAGGACATACTGTAGGGGGCGCTATAGCACATGCCCTGCAGAGATGCATACAGTGTTATTCCTTGAGGGGACAGTGATGTGTGTGTAAATTTTAGTGAGCTGTTGAGCATTCTAAGCCTGTCAAAAAGTACTTTGTTTGTCACAAAAACAACGCGTTGCCACGGCAACAGCATTTCATCAAATATCAAATTTTTTAGCTCTCGGCCAAATTCCCTCCGAGTTGGCCTAATACCACTTTTTAAAATTTTGTAGGGGCCGCTATGGAGCCATTTTGTCATACACTACCACAATTCCTTTAGAATATAAAATTTTTCACCAGTTCTGGTGTGTGTACAAATTTTCATGAGTTTTTGAGCATGTTTAGGCCCTCAAAAATGCAGTTGTTCTGAGAGACAAATAATAATAATAATAATAATAAACCGTAGGGTTTCAATAGGGTCCTACGGCACCGTTGGTGCCTTGGACAGCCGGTGCCCTTGCACCGCCTGTCCTCGGTACCTCGGTGCTCGGACCCTAATAATAAACCGTAGGGTTTCAATAGGGTCCTACGGCACCGTTGGTGCCTTGGACAGCCGGTGCCCTTGCACCGCCTGTCCTCGGCACCTCGGTGCTTGGACCCTAATTAAAGCTGCGAGCAGCATTGGGCGGGACCTCGCCCCGTCCCCCACGCGGTCAGCAAGCAAGTGTTGTCACTGACCGATGATGAAACCCAGAGGAGTTCCTCTGCCGGAATATTGCACGGTTTCAGCGGAGATAATATTTAAAGGGTTTGCATATTTAAGGTTTTAGCGCCCCCTAGATTGAAGATAACTCTAATTCGTCGACAGGTTTTCGTAGAGCTTGAGTAAATGAATGCGTGAGTGGTGGTTGCATGTCTGTATGACATTCCTGTGCAAAGAGCTGAGGCCATTTGTTATCGTTTCAGTATTTGTGTCCCTAGGTGGCGCTACAGAGTTTTTCAAGATAATTTTTGCAGGATATTGAAATTTTCAGGGGACTGCTCCTGCGTCCCAAATTTCAGCAAAATCCATGAACGTTTAGGGGGCCAAATTAAGCGAAACATGGTTGCAGGTGAACAGAAACTTTGACAGCTTATAAAAGAAAAACTAGACAAGTTAGACTTTTTCTTTTGATAACTTTTGTTTGGCTGGATATTCACTATAATCTGTACAAATAGGAAGCCGGAATATTGTACGGTTTCAGAGGAGAAAATCTTTAAAGGGTTTTCATATTTTGCGCTATAGCGCCCCCTACATTGAAGATAGCTCAAATCAGTCCAACAGGTTTGGTAGAGCTTGAGCAGATGAACGCGTGACTGGTGGTTGCATGTCTCCACGAAAATTCCTGTGCGCAGAGCTGAGGTTTTTTTTGTGATTTATACAGTTTTTTGTGTCCCTAGGTGGCGCCATAGAGTTTTTCCAGAATTTATTTTCAGAATATTGAAATTTTTAGCAGACCGGACGTGCGTACCAAATTTCAGCAAAATACATGCCCGTTTAGGGGGTCAAATTAAGCGGAACATGGTTTCAGATGAAGACAAAAGTTGACAGCTTATAAAAGAAAAACTAGACAAGTTAGTCTTTTTCTTTTGATAACTTTTGTTTGGCTGGATATTCACTATAATCTGTCCAAATATGAAGCCGGAATATTGAACGGTGTCGGAGGAGATAATCTTTGAAAGGTTTTCATATTTTGGGTTATAGCGCCCCCTAGATTGACAATAGCTGAAATCGTTCGGACAGGTTTTCGTAGAGCTCGAGCGGGCGAACGTGCGTGCAATATTTCATATAAGGTTATGCACGTATAGGGGGTCAAATTGAAGCGAAACATGGTTTCAGATAAAGACAAACTTTGTTAGCTTATAAAAGAAAAACTAGACAAGTTAGACTTTTTCTTTTGATAACTTTTGTTTGGCTGGATATTCACTATAATCTGTACAAATAGGAAGCCGGAATATTGTACGGTTTCAGAGGAGAAAATCTTTAAAGGGTTTTCATATTTTGCGCTATAGCGCCCCCTACATTGAAGATAGCTCAAATCAGTCCAACAGGTTTGGTAGAGCTTGAGCAGATGAACGCGTGACTGGTGGTTGCATGTCTCCACGAAAATTCCTGTGCGCAGAGCTGAGGTTTTTTTTGTGATTTATACAGTTTTTTGTGTCCCTAGGTGGCGCCATAGAGTTTTTCCAGAATTTATTTTCAGAATATTGAAATTTTTAGCAGACCGGACGTGCGTACCAAATTTCAGCAAAATACATGCCCGTTTAGGGGGTCAAATTAAGCGGAACATGGTTTCAGATGAAGACAAAAGTTGACAGCTTATAAAAGAAAAACTAGACAAGTTAGTCTTTTTCTTTTGATAACTTTTGTTTGGCTGGATATTCACTATAATCTGTCCAAATATGAAGCCGGAATATTGAACGGTGTCGGAGGAGATAATCTTTGAAAGGTTTTCATATTTTGGGTTATAGCGCCCCCTAGATTGACAATAGCTGAAATCGTTCGGACAGGTTTTCGTAGAGCTCGAGCGGGCGAACGTGCGTGCAATATTTCATATAAGGTTATGCACGTATAGGGGGTCAAATTGAAGCGAAACATGGTTTCAGATAAAGACAAACTTTGTTAGCTTATTAAAGAAAAACTAGACAAGTTAGCATTTTTCTTTTGATAACTTTTGTTTGGCTGGATATTCACTATAATCTGTGTAAATATCAAGCCGAAATATTGTACGGTTTCAGAGGAGATAATGTTTAAAGTGTTTTCATATTTTGGGTTATAGCGCCCCCTAGATTGAAGATGGCTCAAATCGGGCAGACAAGTTTTCATAGAGCTTGAGCCGACGAACGCGTGAGTGGTGGTTGCGTGTCTCTACGACATTCCTGTGCAGAGAGCTGAGGTTATTTCTGATTTTTGAAATTTTCGTGTCCCTAGGTGGCGCTATAGAGTTTTTTCAGAATTTGTTTTCAGAATATTGAAATTTTCGCATGACCCGACGTGCGTACCAAATTTCATAAAAAGTTATGCATGTTTAGGGGGTCAAATTAAGGGAAACGTGCGGGGAAGAATAATAATAATAATAATAATAATAAGAAGAAGAAACCGAGCAAATACAATAGGGTCTCGCCAGCTCCGCTGGCCAGCTCCGCTGGCCTGCTTCGCTGGCTCGGTCCCTAATAATAATAATAAGAAACCGAGCAAATACAATAGGGTCTCGCCAGCTCCGCTGGCTCGGTCCCTAATTAAAGCTGCAAGCAGCATTGGGCGGGACCTTGCCCTCTTCATCTTCTTCACCACCAGTCATCCTACACACCACCATCCTATGCTGTCTGGCTACACTCTCACCTACCACTACTTTGCAGTCACTGATCTCCTTCAGATTACAGCCATTTCCATCCTTTTTGCAAAGTCAACCACCATCTGTCCTTCTGCGTTCCTCTCCTGGATACCAAACCTGCCCATGACCTCCTTATCATCTCTGTTTCCTGCACCAACATGTCCATTGTCTGCACCAATGACAACTCTCTCACTTCTAGGGATGCTCTGCATCACTTCATCAAGGTCCAACCAGAATTTCTCCTTCTCCTCCAGCTCACATCCTCCCTGTGGAGCATACCCACTAACAACATTGAACATCACACCTTCGATTTCTAGCTTCAGGCTCATCACTCGATCTGACACTCTTTTTACCTCCAGGACATACCTAACAAACTCCTCCTTCAAGATAACTCCTACTCCATTTCTCTTCCTATCTACACCATGATAGAACAACTTGAACCCTGCTCCTAAACTCCTAGCTTTACTACCTTTCCACCTGGTCTCCTGGACACACAGTATGTCCACCTTCCTCCTCTGCATCATGTCAACCAGCTCTCTACCTTTTCCTGTCATAGTTCCAACATTCAAAGTCCCTACTCTCAGTCCGAGACTCTTGGTGTTCCTCTTCTCTCTCTTCCTACAAACACACCTTCCTCCCCTCCTTCTTCGACCAACAGTCGTCCATTTTCCACCGGCACCCTGTAGGTCGACAGCACCGATGGCGGTCGTTGATAACCTGGGCCTCGACCGATCCAGTATGGAAGTCATACATTTGATTCGCATGTTTGATTTGGCCAAAGTTTTACGTCGGATGCCCTTCCTGCCACAACCCTCTGTATTTATCTGGGCTTGGGACCGGCACAATAAGACACTGGCTTGTGTCCCCTTGCAGCTACATTAAAACTAATGATACATTAGAATAAAACAGAATAAACTTTGTTGTACACCTAAGGAAGTAAAATGGTCTTCAGCCTCAACCAGAAAAACAGACATTTCCATAAGAAAAAATAGGACAAAAGACACAACACTCTATTGTGTTCCATTCATATCCTGCTGTGTTCACTCTGATATTTAATGTTCTAACAGTTGTCATGAAAGAACCTTGTAAATCTTTTCCTCACTGTTAGTGTCTTTTCCTCCAGCCTTGGTCTGGATCAGTGGGAACATCTTGACAA
The DNA here is from genome assembly GCF_021347895.1 of Acanthochromis polyacanthus. NCBI lineage: Eukaryota > Metazoa > Chordata > Actinopteri > Pomacentridae > Acanthochromis > Acanthochromis polyacanthus. The sequence goes on along the minus strand of NC_067124.1, from coordinate 9,067,218 downwards.
ACCCACGCCTACGGGTGCCAGGTAGCCGTAGTTCTCTCTCCCTCCCCTGTGTGTTTTGGTTTTCTTCCTGATTAGGTGTGCTTGGGCACAGAGGCTGGTAGCAGGTGATCCACATCTCTAATCATTGAGAGTTCTGACAAGCAGGTGGGTCAGTTAATCAATCAGTTCAACTCCTCCATATAAGCTGACACCACTCATCGTTCGGAGCCGGATCATGACAGTTCTCTAGTCAGTACAGTGCTCAGTTCAGTCCTGGCTTTTTTTTTTTTTTTTTTTTTTGTATTTTTGGAATCTTGTTTTTGCTCTGTTTCAGACCTACTCCCACCTACTTGAATTTTCCCTGGATTCCTGGTTCACGCTCCCTGAAAACCTGCGATTCCTATTGTGGTCTCCATTTCCCGGATTCCTCTTGTTCCGTCTCTTCAGTTTTGGTTCCTCTATTCCTACACCTCTGACGTCTGTCACCTGCTTGCTGTTTCTGTTGCCCAGCCACAAACTCTGGTTACAAGTCACCTTCGATGCCAAGGAGCTGTCAGTTTCCAGCTGTTGGACTCCTGCCACGCCATCACTGAGCCAGTCACAGCCACCTGCAGCCACCACAACACCACTGGCTCTTCACAACCACCTACCTGTGCTCCGACCTCCTTTGGTTTCATCCATGCCAGTTAAATCTTCCTTCTTGAGCAATACCAGACTTAGCTGTTAAATTGTGGCTTATGCATATTCCTCTGTCATAGTTGATAGTTTGTTCTATTACAATTAATCTGTTAGTTATTTCAATTGGAATATTCCTGCTGCGATTTTTCCATGTGTAGGTCTGCTAATTGTTAGGATTCTCCAATCTGTATTTCTAGATATTTCATGTCTTACTGTTAATCATAGGTCTTTATCTGAGTTGAGTTATATTCTATCGTATTTCCTGATTTATTCCTGCCTTGGTGTTACATACATGGGTCTATAGGTAAATTCTGATTTGTGTAAGTTCTTTTGATACTTTAGACTTATTCCTGCATTATTGTTGCCAATTATGGGGTATTGCACTTTCTTTTTCTTGTAGTTAGTCTGCCTCCCCGCCAGGAGGAGTCTAACTGTCCTGAGTATCGAAGGACACCTTTGCATGTTTCAAAAGTTCTGGTTGTAGTTTCTGTATTTTTTTCCAGTATTGTTAAACAAATCCTTTCAATCTGGTCTACTCTCTTTTCCTGCACTTGAGCCTATGTCCACCGTAACACATCTGGTCTGATGTAGACTGAGAGCAACAGAACGTGAACGTTCAGCTATGGTTGTCCAAGGTGAAAAGTCATCTCTCCATCATTGAGGAAGAGCAGCACTGATGTTCTTCCAGTAATAATAATGCTGCAGATTCAGCTCATCTCCATATTACAACTTGTCTTGTGACTGTTCAGTATTTACATTTCACTGTAAGCAACACATTATTTCATCCATTTATTACATGTGTTTACACCTTTACAGTTCAGAATTGTTAATGTACTTTTCATATGTGAAATAATGAAGCTCCTGCCCTGAATGTGTTTCAATGCTGCATATCTGCTACAAATGATAGCAACATGCACTCTGTATTACCATCATCCTACAACAGCAGAGATGAAGTTAAAGGTGATAAATTGAACCCAAGAATACTAAGAACAGAGAATAATAAACAGCTGAAACAGTTGGTCTGTCCTTCTGTAAGTGAAAGCTAAACAGGAAGTGGTTCACTGAGGATGCTGTCCATTCAGTCTCCTTCTTCACAACCAGATGAGGGTTTCCTTCTGTTTGCTTCATTCAGAAGATCCTCACAGTGAATATGTAACACCTGAGATGAAGACAGACATCACAGCATCAGCATCAACAGCAGAGGTTCATTTCAAAGTATCCCTGGAAAGATTTCATATAGTTTACCAAGCACTAAAAAACAGGTCTCTTGTCACTTAAGCTTTAGGGGAGTCTATATAATTCTTCAGCTTATCTGTGCTGTAATAACTTTAATGTTCATCATTACTTTGGTCATATTTTGAGTTTTTTTTTTCAAATCTAAACTTGAGGGATATGTACTACAACATGTGAATCAATCATTAAACAATGTTGAATACTCGAGAGTGGATTTACTGTTTTCTCCAGTTTAACTTCTGACTCGCAGATATTCAGGACTACTTACAACACAGAACCTTGATGTTGCTGTTTTAATCACATTTAAGTTTTCTAAACATTCCATTAATGTAAACCAGCATCTCTACTGACAGTTTCATTAACTAAATGTAGCACATTACAGTAATACAACACATTTCAACTGGTTACATGAAACAAAGCCCAAACATCCTTAGCTTAATGCTGCTATATTAGCTTTAATCAGGCTATGACTGAGCAGCTAGCTCGGTTAGCATTGCTAATTCACACTAAAACTAATATTTACGAGATGCCAACTCTCTTCTCTGGTCAACACACACAGAAACAAACTCCATCAACATTTGGAGTGCACGGCACACATATCCAACACTAAAATTGCATATAAAGTCCATTAAAAGCAGCACAGATAAAGAAATAAACATTTACTCACCAAACTATCAAAGTCCTTTCAGTGTCTGCTCGATGAATCAGATGAAGGTAGAAAACTGGTTAAAACAAGCCAATGGGCAAAAAAAAAAAAATGTGGAAAAGATTCTGCTGCTCCACCCATTAATGAACTCACAGTTACTATACCAGAATTAATCCAAACGAGGAGAACTGAGTTTATGCTGAATGAGCGTCTATGTTGCCTCCTCCATAGGACTTGTCAATCATTCCAGACTGGACTGTCAATCAAGTAACCACACACCCTGACCTGGCAAAACTTTAAAAAATATTATATAAAAATATTCAATATTCAATATGGATTTATTTTAGGATCGGCCAGCTGATCTCTCATTTTGACCATGAAAACTAACGAAAAAAAATCCTGAGCCGTAGAAAAGCAGTCTATCGAATTTTAGTTTTTCCCGTGTAGAATTGGGGTCTATGAAGCCAGAACTTTTTGGAGCCAGCCCCTGACAGACGATGTGATATTGCAAGTTTTTGACACTTCCGTATAGGCTTCATTTTTGGACCCATAGCCCATTTTCATGTATATGGGCTGAGCCCGGCTGTACCTGATGACGCCATTAGCCTACAGGGGCTAACTCCATTCTGGCTGGATAGGAGGCAAGCCCTCAGTGGAAAAGCCCTTGTAGGTGGTGTAGTAATTCACATCCATGGGAAATAGTCAAATAACACAGTAGTGGTCCCTCGTCAGTGTTCTACTGACATAGATTTCTTTGCTGTGAAAAGATCCAGACCACAGTCAGTGAGAATGAGAAACATCATCTCCAGCTCCAACTCTGTCTCCATCGGATCCTCACAGGGATGTGTTCTGAGCCCACTACTGTTCACGCTGCTGACACATGACTGCTGCTCTGCATCTGTCTCAAATCACATCATTAAGTATGTGGATGACATAACCGTAGTGTATTTCATTCAGGACAACAATAATCTGTCTTACAGAGAGGAGGCAAAGCAGCTGGTGGACTGGTGCTCTGTGAACAATCTGAACCTGAATGTCAAGATGACCAAGGAGTTGATCATCAATTTCAAGAGGAAGCAGCCCAGCCATTCATATCTGAGAATGGTTTTGGGTATATAGACCGCATTCCAAATTATTATGTAAATTGTATTTAAATGTCATAAAGATTACATTTTTTGTTTTTCAGTTAAACTCTCAGGGCTCTTTGGACCACTGAAATTAATCTCAGACACCTGTGATAATTAGTTGGCCAGGTGAACCCAATTAAAGGAAAAACTACTGGAGAAGGATGTTCCACATTATTAAGCAGACCACCATTTTCAAGCAATATGGGAAAGAAAAAGGATCTCTCTGCTGCTGAAAAGCGTGAAATAGAGGTGGGTGGAGTAGCCAAAAATCAATCTCAAATAAGAGTAACGTTACTTCAAAATAACATCACTCAATAGAAGTAAAAGTAGTCATCCAAAAAATCACTGAAGTAAGAGTAAAAAAGTATTTGGTGAAAAGACTACTCAAGTACTGAAAGTACTGAGTAACTGTTTGATTGTAATGTCTGATTTATTTTTTAGAAATGATGTGATCAGACAGACAAAAATGTAAAATAATGTGCAAATTCTGGTATTTCCAAATAATAAAATAAAAAATAGCCAAAATAAACATCTTCACAAAATGACAAGTTAAGGAACAAGAAACACAAATTTCCAAATCTCAGTTTTTCAGAACATAAAGCTTTTAAAATAAATACCTGTAGTAAAGTAACATTTTTATACTGTTTTTGAACACTGAAAACTACTTCCAGTGACAAGAAATACTGTATTTCACTTCCCTCCCAATTGCACAGGCCCAGTAGATAGAAAATAACATTACAACTAGGGCTGGACCCGAATATCTGAACTACGCCCCCTCACCCCCACCCACGCGGATCTACCAAGTCTGACGTCACGCTTCACTTCACCCGTGTTAGTAAACAGAAAATGAGCCGAAGACAGAGATTTCCTTGCTAATGCTATGCTAATGTTGTAGGACTCCGAAGCAAGTCAAACTTTTCAAAAATGCCCCCATTTTTTTCATTCCCTGTCTGCTACATGTGTGGAGTTTCTGTCGCTATGCCACCACAGTTAACATAAAGTCATGTGACTGCAGGGCAACATCTGGTGAAGCGGAGTCATGTGATTATTGTTGCTTCATCTGATTGGTGAAACATGGTCATGTGGTAGATTTCATGTTTCTGGAATGAACCCGAGCAGAGAACCACGCTACCGAGGCAGAGACAGGGTTTGACAAGATTTATTGTATGGACAGGAGGAGAGGATGTGAGGTGGGGGGCCAGGGGTGAGACCAGAGGGAGGTGGAGGAGTAAGTCGGGAGCTCCAGAGCCGGGGATCAGCGGTCGTCAGCGGCTCAGGAGGGGACAGAGTGCGTCAGACGGAGGCCGAGAGGACACCTGGCGGACGGAGGTCGGCCAGTGGAGAGGGAGCCGGGGATGGAGAGGCGCCGAGGAAACCGCGAGATGGTGGTCCGAGCGCGTCGGAGCGGCGGATGAGACTTGGAGGCGGCAGGAGGGTCCGAAGAGCAGGAGAGGAGCCACAGAGAGGGAACCAGGAGAGACACGGCGCCGGCTGGGATCCAAGACGGGGAACACAGAGACAGACAAGGCAGGAGGGAATTGGGGCAGCTGGGTCTTTGGGAAAGCAAGTCTGACAATCTGGCGAGGTGTGGGAGGATGAGCCGGTCTTTTATTGCATGCGTGTGTAATCGGTGGGACGAGCCGCAGCTGCCGGAGGACTGGAGTGATTACCAAGTGGAGGCAGCCGTGAAGCTGCACTCCACTTGATGCCATGCTGGGGAGAGAGAGAAGGGAGAGAGAAAGGAGGGAGAAAGATGGGAAAAAGGTAACGGGGACGAGGAGAGGGCCCTGACAGTAGATTTACTGGAGGCATCTCTCTGGCAAAATAAAGCGCATTTAATGCATAATTAAAAAAGTAGCGAGTTGAGTGTAGCACAGTGTAATGGAGTAAGAGTAGCATTTCTTCTTCACAAATCTACTCAAGTAAAGTAAAAAGTATGGCAGAGTAAAACTACTCTCAGAAGTACATTTTTTCAAAAAAGTTACTCAAGTAAATGTAACGGAGTAAATGTAACTCGTTACTACCCACCTCCGGAAATACTTAAGCATGATCAACGTACTATTAAGAGATTTGTGGCTTATTCAGGGCACACACAGGTTCGTGCAGATAAAGGCACAATGAGGAAGGTTTCTGCCAGACAAATATATCAGACTAAGAGAGCAGCTGCTAAAATGCCGTTACAACTGCCAGACAAATACATCAGACTAAGAGAGCAGCTGCTAAAATGCCATTACAAATTAGCAAACAGCTATTTGAAGCTGCTGGTGCCTTTGTAGTCCTACGAACGTCAAGGTGTAGGATCCTCTAGAGGCTTGCAATTACGCATAAACCTTCTACTCGGCCACCCCTAGCCAATGCTCACAAGCAGAAACAGCTGCAGTGCCTCCCGAACCCAAAATGGGAGCAGGTTCCACAAGAGAGGCGCCTGATAACTGAAGGCTCTGCCTCCCATTCTACTTTTAGAAATTCTAGGAACAACAAGTAAGCCTGCAGTTTGAGAGCGAAGAGTTCTACTAGGATAATATGGTACTAACAGATCTTTAAGATATGATGGAGATTGGTTATTAAGAGCTTTATATGTCAGAAGAAGGATTTTAAATTCTCTTCTGGATTTAAGTTAAATGGATGTAAAAATTTTGAAGGTGCTATCAAATAAGGGTTCCTATGTTAAAATGTAACATCACCTGTTAAGATGTTTTGGATTGAAATAGCTTTTGATTTCTGTAAGTATGACCCCCTACAGCTGTGAATTCAATAAATGACTATTTTCAGTTCTTTACAACCTAGAAAATGTCTTGAAAATCTGTTGAGCATAATAATTTGGAACAATGCATTTTAAGGTTTTTATTTTTGAAAAAAAATAGTTTTTATTGGGAGGTTTGTTCAATAACACTTGAATTAAACTTTAACAGCTGATGCCTTGAAAATTATGCTGACTGTCATTAGCATTGACTGTTTAGGAAAATCAGAGAAAAATATCATTTGCATAATAATTTGGAACGTGGTATATATACACACACACTACTCACAATAAGTTAGGGATATTGTTTAGATGAGTGCTATTCCTATTTGGTCTGAATTTTAATGAAATAAGTAATAGTTCCCTTTGATACTTTTTACTATTAATGAGTAAGAAGTAGTACCATTTTCAGTAGTGCAATATTTATTACCCCAACAATTTAGGCAATAACAAAGGTAGCCCCAAATTATCAAAATTGACAAAGTCAGTAGAGGGTGTTTCTACCATTTGCCACAATGACAGCTTTACAGTGATGTCTCTGTCACGGGGCAGGGGGTTTGAACCCAGAGTGCAGGCATCACAGATGGCAGGCAGACGAGGACAGAAACAAGGACTTTATTTAAAAGAAATACTAAGCACAGACTGAACTAACTAAAGCAACCAAACTTCATGCAGAAAGCAACAAATTTAACAAAGAACCAAACAGAGCACTAAAAGAACAAGGAAGCATAAAGTAAATAGGCCACTACATGCTAAAAGAGATTAACTGAAACAAAATGGCTGAACTCACGACCCACAAGTCTGAACAGGGAAGGAGGCAGGCAGTCTAGAAAGCCGACAGGTAGTGGCGGCGGGCGATGGGGCTGCGGAGCGTGCAGCGGACAGCGCGGGGCTGCAAATATGCAGCGAGAACAGGGCTGCCAGAGTGCAACGGGGATTGGTGGCAGGGGTCGAGGCAGGGACAGAGGGGTGGGGGAAGCTCCAGGAACAGAGCAGGCAGGGAGAGTCCAGAGCTGAAGCAGGCCAGGGCAGAGTGTGGCTCACAGGGAGCCAACAGGAGCAATGATCCAGCGGGGAGTTGTGGGGCGAGCCAGGCTTTAACTGCCCCTGATCACTGATTGAACTCAGCTGTGCTCTCACCACAGCTGAGTCGAATCCACTAGGGCTGTGAGCTGGAAGTGCAGAGGAAGGAGGGGCCATGACAGTCTCATGCTCCTAACTAGCCTCATGATGTGTTTTTTTTAGGCAATGCGTTCTGTTCCTCCACACGTGCTACATGCAGTTCTGCCAGGTCATGTGGGGGTGGGGTACAAGCATTCAGTCGCTGCTTCAGCTGGTCCCAGACGTGCTCTATGGGATTCAGGTCAGAGGACATTGCTGGTCATACCATATGAGGCATTCGACTTCCTGAAGTCAAGCTGTGACAATTCTCACACCATGTGGTGGGGCATTATCATTCATGAACAGAAAGTTGAGGGTGTGCTGGAAGAACTAGGGGATGATGATGGGTTCTATGATGTCTCTGAGGTAACAATGTGCAGTGACTGAGCCATCTACAATCACCAAATCTGTTTTGCGCTGACTGGTGATGCCTGCCCAGACTGTTGCACCTCCTGCACCAAAGCCAACCCTGGGGACAATGTTGATCTCGGCGTATCGCTCACCTTGCCTTCTCCAGCAACACTGATGACCATCATTTCCATGCAAGGTGACCCAACACTCATCAGTGAACAGGATGGTAGACCACTAGTGGTGCAACGGATCACTAAACTCATGGATCGGATCGGTCCTCGGATCAAGAGTCACGGATCGGATCATTTTTCGGATCAGCAAAAAGCAAAAAAAAAAAAAAAAAAATAAGCATACGTTTTCTCTGTTTATTATTAGATGTCACTTCAAACGTGTGGATGTGTGGATGTGTTTCCACTGTCATATGGCTTTCTTATGTCACAGTGCCTACACACCATCACGGTTTTGTCCACTGACCTCTTTCCATCATCGTCATATTTGACAGGGAAACCAAAATGCTCCCATAGAGGGGATTTAAGTGTCGCGGGGCGTTCAAGCTCCTCCTTTCCTCCGCTCACCATGTCTGCGCTCTTCCTTTCCCCACTCGCCACAAGCTGCGTGTGGACGGAGCACAACTTTTTTTTTTCTTTTCAGAAATCGATCCGCGGGTCACGTGTGTGCTGAACCGATGACGTCGATCCGAACGGATCACGGATCAATGATGATCCGTTGCACCACTATAGACCACTGCTGCTTTGTCAGGTCTCATGGTCTTGTGCCCACTGCAAATGGTCACAGTGGTGTCTTGGTGTCAGTGGAGTCACCTGCAACGGTCGTCTGGCATTCAAGCCAAAGCGGTGGAGTCGGTTGCAAATGGTTTGTCTGGAAACCCTAGTACCTCTCACTTCTCATAAATAGGCCTGCAGCTGTGTGGCAGTTGCATAACGGTGTCTGAGTGCATAGGTCCTTAGGTACTGGTCATCATTGCTGTCTACCACTCCTGGGTCTGTCACGAGCACTGCAAGTAGTTCAGTGTCTTGCTGCAAGTCTGCTGATGACACTTTGAGACACACCAAGTTCACCAGCAACATCTGACTGCCTGTTACCGACCTGAAGGCACGTTATTGCCAGGTGGCGCTGCTCGTCCGTTAAGTGACGTCGTGTGTTCATGGCTGCTTGAATGATGAACTGGGAATGACTTACTGACAATGCCAGCTTTTTATACCCCCAGAATGTTGAAATTGATGCCACATTGAAAAGGGTTGTCTTTTTGTATATTGTGTATTGGCCCCAATTTGTAAGGCGCACTGTCAGCCCGGTCTCACGGGGATTCGTGAAACTGTCACGTCAGTTTTTGTTTCGGTTTCGTGCGCACCAACACGATGTCGTCATGTTTTTCGTGCCGCTCATTACGAGCGAAACCCGCTGTGGTAATCACATCTGAAAGTGGTTTATACCGGCGGATTCATGACGATCTAAGCTGTCCATTGGCGTTTGCGGCCGCCGCTGCGGCCGCCGCTTCGGCCGCCGGGCATTCTTTAAATTCCTATGCAAATTCGGCGGATTCATGATGATTTAAGCTGTCCATCGGCGTTTGCGGCTGCCGCCGCAGCAGCCATTGCAGCCGCCAGACATCCGGTTGCAGCAGCGGCCGCGGCGGCGGCCGCAAACGCCGATGGACAGCTTAGATCATCATGAATCCGCCGAATTTGCATAGGAATTTAAAGAATGTGCGGCGGCCGAAGCGGCGGCCGCAGCGGCGGCCGCAAACGCCGATGGACAGCTTAGATTGTCATAAATTCGCCGGTATAAACCACTTTCAGATGTGATTACCACAGCGGGTTTTGCTCGTGGTGAGCGGCACGAAAAACATGACGACATCGTGTTGGTGCACACGAAACCGAAACAAAAACTGACGTGACAGTTTCACGAATCCCCGTGAGACCGTGTTGGCACTGTACACAGTGAGACCAAACACACAAGGTGTGTCTAACACAGCAATACAATTGCCTCCTAATCCCCAAAATCACCGAAGTGAAACAAACACCTTATGCGTGAAATCCACTAAGGACCTCACAATACCCCTAACTTATTGTGAGTAGTGTATATGTGTATACACACACACACACACACACACACACACACACACACACACACACATATAGTTTTTACATGTATATGTTTTTGTTTTGTTTTATACCATCAGATGCCAAGCTTTTGCATCGAAATTTCATTGGATTCCTAATGTGCACCAGCTAGTGTATGTTCTGGTTGACAATAAAGTTGCTATTCTATGCTATTCTATTCTGTTCTATTCTTGTTGCCCCATATGCCCCACACCTTAACAGGACCCATTGTATTGAGATAATTCATTTTATTCATTTCACTTGTCAGTGGTATGCTATTGTTGTCGTAGACTGTTGTACATAAAAGTAACAGGTTTAAGAACAAAAAAGGCTGTATATCAATTTTGTACGCTTATGACAATTACCTCTCTGGCCGCACTCAGTTCATTCAGCCGAAATCCTTTAAATCCATTCCTTCCTCCATCACTACAGGTGTGCCCCAGGGCTGTGTCCTGGGGTCCCTCCTCTTCACCACCTACCTCCTTCCTCTTGGCAATATCTTTCACAAATGTAACATCCATTTCCACTGCTCTGCAGATGACACCCAGCTCTACCTCACCAGTAAACCCTCATCCACTCCCCCACCCACATCCCTCATTGATGGCATTGCTGAAATATAATCCTGGTTCACCCTAAACTTCCTTAAATTAAACAGTAATAAAATGGAGGTTCTCCTCATTGGCACCAATTCCACTTTAACCAAAACCAACAGCTTTTCTCTCAACACTGATAACTCCTCCGTTTTAACCTCCCCCCAGTTTAAGAGTCTGGGTGTCATCCTCGACAGCACTATTTTTTCAGTCTCACATCAATAACATCACCCAGTCTGCCTATTTCAATCTACAAAACATCAATCGCATCTACCCCTCCCTCAGCCCCCACGCTGCCACCATCCTTGTACACAGCCTTGTCACTTGCCGTCTGGACTACTGCAACTCTGTCCTCTTTGGACTCTCTCACAAACCCATCCATAAACTTCACCTGGGTCAGAATTCAGCTGCCCATATCATTAATCGAACCCCCTCCATCCACCACATCACTCCTTCCTCCAACAGCTCCACTGGCTACCAGTTCATGTCCACATTCAATTCACAGTCCTCCTGTTAACATTCATTCATTTTCTTTATTTTCATGACTGTTTGCATTGTAGATTTGATCTGAATTCATCAAAGCTATGAATGAACACATAAGGAATTCCATAGTATACAAAAAGTGTGAAATAAGTCAAAACATGTTTTATATTTTTGATTCTTCAAAATAGACATCCTTTGCTTTAATTAATCCTTTGCACACTCTTGGCATTCTCTCAATGAGCTTCATGAAATTGTCACCTGTTTTCCAAAAGTCTTGAAGGAGTTCCCAGAGATTCCAGACACTTGTTGGGCCTTTTGCCTTGACTCTGCAGTCTATCTCATCTCAAGCCATCAGGATTGGGTTTAGGTCAGGTGACTGTAAATGCTAGGTCATCGTACACAGCACTCCATCACTCTCCTTCTTGGTCAAATAGCCCTGAAACAGCCTAGAGGTGTGTTTGGGGCATTGTACTGTTGAATAATAAACAATGGTCCAACTAAATTCAAACAGGATGGGATGGCATGTCACTGCAGGAGGCTATGGTCGCCATGCTGGTTCAGTGTGACTTCAATTTTGAGTAAATCCTCAACAGTGTCACCAGCAAAGCACCCCCCACCACCACCACCATCACTCCTCCTCCTCCATGCTTCATGTTGGGAACCATTCATGTAGAGACCATCTGTTCACCTTTTATTGTTTCACACAAAGACATAGCAGGCGTAACCAAAAATCTCAAATTTAGACTCATCAGACTAAAGCACAGATTTCCACTGGTCTAATTTCCATTACTTGTGGTCCATCCTTTTAGCTAAGGAATGTGTCCATTCCTTAGCTAAAAGAAATCTCTCTGCTTGTTGCTTTTCCTTAGTAGTGTTTTTTTTAGTAGCTATTTGACCATATAGGTCTGATTGTTGCAGTCTTCTCTGAACAGTGGATGCAGACATGTATCTGCTCCTAGAACTTTGTGAGGCATTTATCTGAGCTCTAATCTGAGGTGCTGTTAACTTGCCATTTCTGAAGCCGGTGACTCTGGTGAACTTATCCTCAGCAGTAGAGGTGACTTTTGGTCTTCCTTTCCCAGGGCGGTCCTCATGTGAACCAGTTTCGTCATAGCACATGATGGTTTTTGAGACTGCACTTGGGGATGCATTCAAAATTTTTCAAAGGCCTTCAGTTCTTATAGTAATGATGGACTGTTGTTTCTCTTTACTTAGCTGATTGGTTCTTGTCATAATATGGATTTGAACAGCTGTCAAATAGAGCTGTCAACTGTGTACCAACCAGGGGCCTGTTTCACGAAGCAGGTTCACTGAAAACTCTGAGTTTCTTAACCCTGAAATGAGGGAAACTCAGAGTTTTCCGTTTCACAAAGCGAGGTAACTTAACCCTGAGACAGAGGGGTAACTTAAACTCTCGGTCAGTTACCGCAGTAACAGACTCTATGAGTTGAACCTGGTCAGCAGCAGGTTTATCTGAGAAAACCTCGAGTTTCTCTGTGTCTCCGCCCTCTTTCAGCCACACACGCTGTTTCATTTCCTCATTCATTCAGTCGGTAAGCGAGCAAGTTTTGGCGTAGAACAACTTTTATTAACGATCCAGTGGATAAAGGAGCAGCATTACTGCACAGATAATTAAATATTCATCGGTAGATTGTTATCAGACCGAGCATAAATGTTCTCGCATTTCCGGACAATTATCGGTTTGAGCGGTACCATTTCGTAATCGTTTTAAGACCATAATCTACATAAACAACCTAACATTTACATTACCAGCCGTAGTCATGCTCTCACATCCAGCAGGTATTGTGTGTGGCGCTGCGGTTCTTTGCAAATGGAAGTTTTTAGATAATGTCGGAGATGCAGAGCACTACAGTAAGGCAACTGTATGCAGGACAGTCAGAAAAGTTTTCCTGGCTCTGAAACGACTTTTACTCATCATTGTGGACATAAACCTGTCAGAACATCAAGAGGAGTTCCACAGAATTGCAGGTGAGTGATGTAGAGATCTGTTAAATTCATTTTAAATCATATTCTGTTAATGACATTGTGCTGTAGTCTCAGACTGGGATTAGTCATTTTAATTTCTTTTAGGATTTCCCAGTGTGATTGGGTGCATAGATGCACACACATCCCCATCACAGCTCCCTCACATCATGAATAGGAAGTCCATTCACAGCATAAATGTGCAGGTAGGCTACAGGTAGACTGACTACTGTTTCTAAATGTTAAAGACTGCATCATAGTTCAACATCTGTCATTCTCTGCACTGTCCAGATCATATGTGATGCTGCATGCATCATTTCTAATGTGGAGGCCAAGTGGTCTGGGTCTGTTCATGACTCCGGGATTTATGGAGAGTCTAACCTGAGCAACAGACTGCAGCATGGTCAGCAGCCTAAAGATTTTCACAATAGAATTCTCTTGTCTCTGTCCTTTAATATACTCTGATGTATCCACTATACATTACAGGAGAGTTTGATGGCTTTCTGCTGGGTGACAGGGGTTACCATGACAACCCAGGCTGATGACCTCATACCCTGAACCAGGCCCCCAACAGAACTTCAACCGGACTCACTGCAGAACCAGAGCCTGGGTGGAGATGACCATAGGCCTGCTGAAAGCCTGTTTCCAGAGCCTACGTCTCCTCAGGGTGACCCCTGAGAGGGCCTGTGATATTACTGTGGCATGTGTTGTTCTTCATAATATTACTATTAGAGGAGAGCAACACCCTGCCCTACAAACTGAAGACCCAGATGATGACCTCATCCACCTGCAGCTACCCAGGACAGCAGAGCAGTCAGAGACACCGTATGCAATAATCAGTTTAGAGTTTAAGTCACCATCATCACCACCACAGCAAATAAAGACATGATACATATTTCATTTGGTCTTCTTTATTTTCTACAAATAAAAGAGATAGTTCAGTTCATGTTCCAGTAGTTAACATAATTCACCTGTGACCATCACCCACCTCTAACTTGTGCTCCAGTATTTCAATTTCCAGATCTGCCCTCCTAATCTGTTTTTTGGATTTTTCTCAGCAAATGCAGTTTGTAAATCTGTTTTACTGATAACTGGGAATACATAGAGGACATTAAATTATACAGCTGCACATGAATTCCACAGAATGAACCTCTGGTGTTTCCTGAACATCCATGTCACTGTGTCAGTCTGTGCAGTGGGAGTTGAGGGACCATCCTGCTGCTGTCCAGCCATGCTCTGTTAAAAAAGATGAGAATGTGCAATACTTCAGTGTAGTCTAAATGTCACACTCTATATTCCACCTAAAATCTGAATGGGAAGAGAACTATCAGGAACATACCTCTGTATAAAACTTAAACTATCATTTGGATAAATCTTTGGAGTATTGCCTACTTACAGTTACAAGATCTTTTGTGGTGTGAAGGGGCCAAAAGACAAAAAAGAGAACTAAATAATCATATGTACATATATATATATATATATATATATATATATATATATATATATATGCATCCATGACCTTTTATACCACCATTTTACAGGCATCTGCTTTCTTTCTGTTGGCTGAGCAGAAGTTTGTGTTAGTTTAAATAGACTTAATTATTTAACAGGACATGATATGGATGCAGACATTTAGGCTATGTGTGAATAAAACAACTGCACAGTCAAACAGCCACTTAATATTTAGGCTACATTACAATGTAAAACATGATCAACATGAAGTACCTCCATGAGATAATGCCGAGGTCTGACCTGTTTGAACAATGTTTTTATATTTCATCTTAAGCTGCTGCCCCGTGCGCTTCTCCTCAGTGGGATTTCACCTACCAGTAAATGAAATAACTGCTCCCATTCAGACAGTTATTCCCTGTAATATTATTACGATTACAAAGGACTACATTTAAACTTACGCATTGATCCGGGCAGCAGTGTTCTCCACGCCGTCTCCCTCTCTTTTGCAGCTGCAGCGGTGTTGCACTTCTTTCTAAAAACGTGTTCAAACTCGCCATATGAGCGCGTTAAAAACTTCCATTTCAAAAACGCAGCCTTTCGCTTCCCCGTTTCCATGGTGACTCGTCGAATCGGGGTTCCATTGATGCTGTCTTTTCAGAGTTGCGGTGCACGCACGTAACTCCGGGTCAACCTACTCCGAGTTAATTAACCCAACTCATATCAGCTGTTGTGAAACCGAAAACTCAGAGTTTTCTATCTCAGAGTAGATCAACTCAGAGTCACGGAAGAAACTCAGAGTTTCTTGAACCTGCTTCGTGAAACAGGCCCCTGACTTCTGCACAACACAGCTGATGGTCCCAACCCTATTAAGAAGTCAAGAAATTCCACAAAGTAACCTTGACAAGGCACACTTGTGAAGTGAAAACCATTTCAGGTGACTACGTCATGAAGCCCATCTAGAGAATGTCAAGAGTGTACAAAACAGCAATCAAAGCAAAGAGTGCCCATTTGGAATAATCTAGAAAATATAACATGTTTGACTTATTTCCCATTTTGATTTATTACATAATGCCATATGTGTTTATTCATCGTTTTGATGTCATCAGTGAGAATCTACAATGTCGAAAGAAAGACCATCATCTGATGGTGTGTCTAAAATTTTGACTGGCAGTGTATGTATACATAATGGTGTCCTTGAGTGCTGACAAAGGCACCTTCAAATAAAATTTCTTCTTTTTATTACTATTAACTGGGGAAAAGTTCTTTGTAAATCATATAAATCAGATTTATGCAAAATGCAACAATAAAACATGATCCTAAACCAGGTTATTACAGAAGCAAGTGACAATATCTTGACATGAGGTAAGATAATATCTTTCAGTTCTGAAAAAAATTGATTCATCTGAATACATGTGGAAACAGATGAAAGTATCTGCCTTGCTCTGCAAAGACACTTTTCTTCAGATTAAATTTCTGAATAACTGACTTGTCAAGATACAAGGTCTTTATTTTTTAGTTGACTTCCTTCAACAAAGGTTCAGCATGAGGCCAATCAAAATGCAGGATCAGAAAAAAAGGGGAAAATAGCAAGGCCATCAGACAGAATAACTGCAACAAGATAGATATTTTATTGGTGGAGGAGCTCATCCATGCAGTGAGGGAGGCCTGATCTGATGTCAGTGTTTGCAGTTGAAATGAAAAGGCGCTTTGATTGCTCTCCTCCCATCCTGCCTCCCACAGTGTGCAGCATGAAAAGTTGAATTGTGGGGGCCACAAGTAAATGCTCAATGACAGCTCTGCGATTCAACACCCTCTACTGCTTTCACCCATTGGACTGATAAGTGTTACGGAGGGAGCTGGAGAACTCAAGTACAGATACAGAAAGTGGCAGACATGGAGTACATGAAAAAAGGGTTTTATTTAACAAACAAGAACTCAACCAAATACACAGAATGGGGAACTAAACTGAGGGGATAAACGAAACCAAAATACTCAAAAACTCTACAAATATACACTATGAATTCAAACATGGAAAAACTAAAACAAAACTAAAATTGAATTAACAAAACTAAGCTAAGATGGACTACGCACAAGAAGGGGGTAACTGAAAAGAGAGGGGAAAGGCAAGCTTGGGGAATCCACGAGCTGACAGGAGACAAGACGGGGTTAGAGTGAAAACCCAGAGAGGAAAAACTGAGTCCAAGTAGGGAGGTGCAGTCTAGGGGGGAAGCAGGGATCTGACAGTCGATGGTTCAGCAGGGAGTGAATGACTGAACTGGGTTTACATATGGCCTTTTCCAAACCGCCCCCTACACACTATCCCTACACACTACCCCTCCATTTGCGCGTTCCCGCTGTCAGGACCCTCCCCTCATGCTCTCTCCCACCTGACATCCCTTAATAATCATCCTGCCTTTTCTCCCTTTCCAGACAGCAGAGCCGGGGAGGAAGCAGCTGAATAAAACACCGGCTCATCCTGCAACACCCTGCCAGATCGTTAGACTTCACCTACCTTAATCTGCTGCTCAGACTTTTGCCTGCTGTTCATTACCGGTTCCCCTTCTGGACCCAACCATCCCCAGACCCCCTCTCAGCACCATTCCCCTCTTTCTCCTGGCATCCCCCCCCTGGTTCTGCCTGCGAAGACCCCGGAACGTTCTGATCACTCCCGTCTGCCCCGCTTGTGTCCTAGCTCCCCAGCTCCTCGTCCCCACTTTCCCTCCAGCCGCCAGGGATCCCAAGACCACCCGGACCACTCTGCTTCCCCTCCCGGAACCATAACGGCCGCCGCTCCCCGGCTGGAACGCCATCCACCCGCTATCACTCATCGCTTCCCCCGACAAGAACCCCGGCTCTCCACCCTCCAGATCCACCTCCCTTTCCCGGCAATAAATCATTCTCAAACTGCTTCTTGGCCCCAGTAGCGTGGTTCTCTGCTCGAGTCCGGTCTAGTTGTATGACACCTGCGGCGGGTCCTCCATATTAAGGGCTGTCCCAACCCAGATAGCAAACTATGGGTGAATCAATGTTGAATCTATATTGAGACCTAACATAGAAATTATACAGAAAGCGCAAGGTTGATAAAATGTTGAGTCAACGTTTGCTTACATAGATTACATGTTTGCAAACATAGATTCAACATTAATTAAACATTGACCTGTCAAACATTTGAATTAAACCAAAATACAATGTAGATTCAATGGTATCTTTTAAACACAAACTTCAATGTTGACAAAATGTTGTTGAATTAACGTTGATCCAACCATCAGTCTTCAACCGTAACCAAAATTCAACCTTCTTAACCCTAATTCAACATTGATTTAACATCTTTTGCTATCTGGGTAAAGTGTGATTTATGGTTGAAAAGCAAACGTTGACTCAACATTTTATCAACCTTGCGCTTTCTGTATAATTTCGACATTAGGTCTCAACATTGATTCAACATTGATTCACCCATAGTTTGCTATCTGGGAAACCGCATAGTGCGGAGGGAGAGTGGACTGTTCAGCCCTTAAATAGCGAGTCTGCATCGATGCTCACTGTCGACAACGTTTTCAGGAAGTGCAACATCGAAATGGAGGAGGAAACAACATATTGATGTGAGTTCCACATGCGTCCATTATTTCTCCCACACCTTTTTCACACTGGCAGAACATCACAAAAACAGTGGTGAAAAAAGCTAAAACAAAAGAAACAAATCTTCTTCTCTGTTGACGTTTGATTTAATTGTGCACCCCCTGACACCTTACCTGACACCTGTCCGCTTCGGGGAAGGTCATCGGTGCTCTGTGTGGTGTTGTATCGACGCTGGAGACGGTAAATGGTGGTGATGTTGACATTAAAGTGACGGGCAATGTCTCGGACAGACTCTCCAGCTTGCAGACGTCCGACGGCTTGGTTCCTCTCAATTTGGTTTAAGCGTGACATAGTTAAACAGCAAGTGAAATGCCTATGATCTTGAATGAAATTTATACCCACTGAAGGTAAGATAAATCGTGCATATTCAATTGCACGTGCAAAGTGTGAATCATATCCACATCATCAATGCATTGGTGTATTGTGACGATTCGTTTTCCGTTTTCCGTTTTCACACCAACCTTACAAAGCGCAACAGAAAATGTTAAGAACACACCATGCACCACAAAGTACCAAATGCATTTTGTTTTGGGAAACCAAATTTAAGTTTTCATCGGGTAAAAGAAACTTGCGTTTCTTTTGAGTGTGAGTATATAAGCGAATAAACAAGTTACCTTGGACAAAATGGTCACTGCACACAAGGGCATTATATGACTCTGCTCCTCCAGATCGCAGGCGAAGATTTAGTAGCCATTTTTTCCAGCGTTTTTCGGTGAGCTTCTTAGAATTTTCCCCTTTATGAATGACTACTTTGGGTACTCGGTAAAAACTCTTGCTTCTTTCCCGGTTGGAACGATTTGAGCAGCCGTAAACGATGCAAAACATCGGCATCTTGGTTTCAGACTTGCTTACTACTTCACTTGTTGCCCTCCGTTTGTATTTCGTACCCTCTGCCCAGCATGGAAGTGACGTCAAGTGAAAACAATCTATTCGTTCTCAAAAATGAAAAAAAAAACTGCAAAATTTGTCCAATTAATTCAAAATGGCAGACTTCCTGTTAGGTTTAGGGCATAGCTCCAAGAGGCTTTTTTGTGCGTCCTGATCTGCTCTATATGCCTCCACAATTTTGTGGAAGTTGGTGAAACATACTGTGCTGGCTGTTTGATAAAAATACTGTAGGGGGCGCTATAGGACTTGCAGTGCTGAGATGCATACAGTGTCTTTTCTTTAACCAACTGTGATGTGTGTGGTGATTTTGGTGAGGTTGTAAGTATTGTGAACCTGTCAAAAAGCACTTTGTTTATCAGATCAACAATGGGTTGCCACGGCAACAGTGTTGTATGAAACATCAAAATTTTCTCACTGTGGCACGGTTATGGCATGACGACTCAGTAGATCAATTTTCAGAATTATGTGACAAAGTTTTGGGCAATGGGATGTGTCAATGTAATGCTTAAATGTCCTGTTACCAATAGGTGGCGCTATGACTATTTCAACATTTATGAGTGTGACTGTCTTCAGGGTGGTCCTGGGGTCCAGCACATGAAGTTTGGGGCAGATAAGATCTTTTACAGGTGAGATACGAACACTTCAGTTTTCATGGCGAAACATCAAACTTTGCTGCGCCGCCACAGACATGCCTTTTTATGACATGTCACCATTTTTTCTGTGATTCATCATCAATGTGTTCAGGCTTATGTCACCACATCTGAGGTGAATCTGAGCAACAGGCTAAGAATAGTACATGAAAGTGTAAAAAATGTCAAAGTCCTGATACCACAAGGTGGCACTGTGACTGTGAATGAATTTTGTTGCATGTATGTGATCAGGGTAGGTCTCTGATCATACATGTAAAGTTTCATTCAGATTGGAGCATGTTCATGAGAGTTAGACAGCATTTCCTGTTTCATGGCGAAGGATCGAATTTCTACAGGCCGCCACAACCATACCCTTTGACTATGGATGAAGATTTGAAAAACTTTTTCTCAGGAAGGCCTGCTGTATGTACTGGCCAAATTTCAGGTCTGTTAGACATACCCACTTGGAGGAGTTCATCACAGATTTTTTTTTACAGTTAACGCATGAAGGCGCACTTCCTGTTGGGTTCAGAGCATGGCTGTGATTGACTTTTTTGTGTTTCCTGATGTGCTGCATATGCCTCCCAAATTTTGTAGCTCTAGACCAAATGTCCTCTGAGTTGGCCTAATACCACTTTTTAAAATTTTGTAGGGGGCGCTATGGAGCCATTTTGTCACACACCTCCACATGCCCTACAAAATATGAAATTTTTCGCCAGTTCTGACGTGTGTGCAAATTTTCATGACTTTTCAAGCATGTTCAGGCCCTGAAAAATGCAGTTGTTTTGGCAGAATAATAATAATAATAATAATAATAATAATAATAATAATAATAATAATAATAATTAAAGCTGCAAGCAGCATTGAACGGGTCCTCGCATCCTTGCTGATCAGCAACCCCAAACATTTCCACCAGGCAATGCTGCGACAGAGTGTATTTAGGCCCATCAATGTGACAAGGGCTGGATTCTTTTTTTTTCTTCTTTTTTTATTTGCACCATAAATTAAAAACAGTTACATTGGCATTAAAAAAAATGCAAGAAAGTGCTGGAGAGGTGAAAAAACCCCAAAGTGGGTTATCCAAGATACCTCCCCAATATTAATTAATAACACAAATATAGGGGAAAAAGAGAAATAAAAATTAATAACATGAAATAAACTCAAATAACTCAACAACAATCAAAAAAAAAGCTGAATTAAATTATAAATGAAAATAAAAAGATGCTTTGGGATCTTGATGTATTAAATATGACTTTAGTCTGAACTTAAAATTGGTCAGAGATGAAGATGTTTTTGTTAAATGATAATATGAATTCCAAATTAATGAACCTCTGTAAGTAAAAGAAAACTGACATTGTGAAGTACGGCAAAAGGGAGTATGAAGTTTAATGGCATGTCTTGTATTGTGCGAATGAATCTGAGAGTTGATTGTAAAAAAATACGTAAAAGATTCTGGGAGCAAATGTGATAAATGAATATATTTATAAATAAATATACAAGATTGAAGGGTATTAATATTGTATATGGATAATAAGTTAGGCTTTTTAAATAGAGGGGCAGATGGAGATAAATAATTAGAAGAGGTGGCTAGCCTAACAAATTTCTTTTGCGTAATGAATATTTTCTGCAAGTTTGTAGGGTATGTACTTGCCCAAACAATATTACAGTAGCTAAGATGTGGATATATTAAACTGTAATACAACGTATGAAGAGTATTCTTAGTAATGAAATCATGAATTCTGAGTACACAGGTCAAATTTCAGGCAGTTTGGAGCATGTACAGGCTATTTATGCAACACTTTCTGTCCATCCACCAGGTGGTGCTATCTGTGTGACTGTATATTGGTCTATGAAACTCATCAGGACTGGACTCTGATCAAACATGTAAAGTTTGAGGCAGATTGCAGCATGTACAGGGGATTTACACGAGACGTCCTGCTTCATGGCGTAATATTAAAATTCAGTTGTCCGCCATGGCCACGCCCTTTGAGTTTTGTGAACAATTTTCACAAATATGCAACCTGAAGGGGTGTTTTATATATTGTCCCAAATTCTGGTGTTTTGGAGTTATTGCCTGTGAGAAATCAATTGTTGAAAATGACCAAAAACACCAAAAATCTGACATTTAATTCAAAATGGCCAACTTCCTGTTGGGTTTAGAGAATGACTCCAAGAGACTTTTTTGTTTGCACTGACATGTTACGTATGCATGCCAAATTTCATAGTCAGAGGTGAAAGTCTCTGTGGAGGCTATTTTGTAAAATGCTGCAGGGGGCGCTATGGCACATGCTGTGAATGTATTTTGGCCTATAAATGTGATCAGGACCGGACTGTGTTTAATCATGTGAGGTCTGAGGTAGATTGGAGCATACAGAGGATAGTTAGGTAGCACTTGACGTTTCATGGCGAACCATCAAAATTCTGGAGGTCGCCATGTCCACACCCTTTGACTCTGGAAGAATCTTTTAATAACTTTTGATCATGACATCGTGTTGCATATCCTGGCAAAATTTGAGGTCTCTAGGAGTTAACTCCTAGTAGGAGTTTGCTCTCAAAAATGAAAAATATAGAGAAAATTTATCCACATAATTCAAAATGGCGGACTTCCTGTTGGGTTTAGGGGATGGCTCCAAGAGGCTTTTTTGTGCATGGTGATGTGCTCTATATGCCTCCCAAATTTTGTGGATGCAGGTGAAACGTGCTGCCGGGGCTGTTTATTAAACATACTGCAGGGGGTGCTATAGCACATCCCCTGCAGAGAGGCACACAGTGGGATTCCTTGAGATGACTGTGAAGTGTGTGGTAATTTTGGTGAGCTGTTGAGCATTCTAAGCCTGTCAAAAACTACTTTGTTTGTCACAACAACAATGCGTTGCCACGGCAACAGCATTTTATCAAATGTCAAAATCTTCACACTGTGGCATTGTCAGGGGATGACAACTGAGCTGACCAATTTTCAGAACAACATGATAGAAGAAAGATTTGCTGAGATATAAGCATTTTAGTCGTCATGGCGAGACATCAAAATTCGCCGCACCGCCACAGACACGCCTTTTGATGACGAATCACCATTTTCACTGTGCATCATCATCAACATGCTTAGGTTTATGTCACCGCATTTGAGGTGAATCTGAGCAAGAGGCAAAGAATAATACATCAAAGTGTAAAAAATGACATTTTCTGCTGCCAGCAGGTGGCGCTCTGGCTGTGAATGGATTTCATCATATGGATGTGATCAGGGCAGGACTCTGATCATACATGTCAAGTTTCAGGCAGATTGAAGCATGTTCAGGGCATTTACACTGCATTTGAAATTTCATGGCGAAGGATCAAAATTCCAGAGGCCACCATGGACACGCCCTATGACTTTGGGGAAAGATTTTAATAACTTTTGCTCATTAAGGCCTCCTGTATGTACTGGCCGAATTTGAGGTGAATTGGAGTTTCCCACTGGGAGGAGTTCGCTCTAGAAAAAAATGAAAAATGGGCAAAATCTAACATTCAATTTAAAATAGCTCGCTTCCTGTTGGGTTTGGAATATGGCTGTCACTGACTTTTTTGTTCAGCCTGGTGTGCTGCATATGTGTACCAAATTTGTTAGCTGTAGGTGAAACATGCTGCCCGTGGGAAAGTGTAGGGGGCGCTATAGAGCCATTTTGCCACACACCTCCACATGCCCTAAAAAATATGAAATTTTTCGCCAGTTCTGATGTGTGTGCAAATTTTCATGACTTTTCGAGCATGTTTAGGCCCTATGAAATGCAGTTGTTTTGGCGGGATAATAATAAAAAGCCCTAAGGTTCCAATAGGGTCCTTCGGCACCGTTGGTGCCTTGGACAGTCGGTGCCCTTGCACTGCCTGTCCTCGGCACCTCGGTGCTCGGACCCTAATAAAGAAAAATAAAAAACCCTAAGGTTCCAATAGGGTCCTAGGCACCGCTGGTGCCTTAGACAGTCGGTGCCCTTGCACCGCCTGTCCTCGGCACCCTCGGTGCTCGGACCCTAATAAACCGTAGGGTTTCAATAGGGTCCTACGGCACCGTTGGTGCCTTGGACAGCCGGTGCCCTTGCACCGCCTGTCCTCGGCACCCCGGTGCTCAGACCCTAATAATAATTAAAGCTGCAAGCAGCATTGGGCGGGACCTCGCCTCGGCCCCCCCGCGCGGTCGGCAAGCAAGTGTCGTCTGTGACTGAAGATGAAAGCCAGAGGAGTTCTTCTGCCGGAATACTGTACGGTGGAGATAATTTTTAAAGGGTTTGCAGATTTCAGGTTATAGCGCCCCCTAGATTGGAGATAGCTCAAATGCGTCGACAGGTTTTCGTAGAGCTTGAGCAGATGAACGCGTGAGTGGTGGTTACATGTCTATACGACATTCCTGTGCGACGAGCTGAGGCCATTTGTGATTTTTGCAGTATTTGTGTCCCGAGGTGGCGCTATAAAGTTTTTCCAGAAATTGTTTTCAGAATATTGAAATTTTCAGCAGACCGGACCTGTGTACCAAATTGTAGCAAAATACATGCACTTTAAGGGGGTCAAATTAAGCGAAACATGGTTTCGGGTGAAGACAAACTTTGACAGCTTATATAAAAAAAACGAGAGCAGTTACTGTGTTTCTTTTGATAACTTTTGCTTGGATGAATATTCACTATAATCTGTCCAAATATGAAGCCGAAATATTGTACGGTTCTGGAGGAGATAATGTTTAAAGAGTTTTCATATTTTGGGTCATAGCGCCCCTTTGGTATAAGATAGCTCCAATCCGTCTATAAGCTTTCGGAGAGCGCGAGCAGACGAACGCGTGACTGGTGGTTGCATGTCTCCACGACATTCCTGTGCGCAGAGCTGAGGTTTTTTGTGATTTATACAGTTTTTTTGTGTCCCTAGGTGGCGCCATAGAGTTTTTCCAGAATTTGTTTTCAGAATATTGAAATTTTCAGCAGACCGGACCTGCGTACCAAATTTCAGCAAAATACATGCACTTTTAAGGGGTCAAATTAAGCGAAACATGGTTTCAGGTGAAGACAAACTTTGACAGCTTATAAAAGAAAAACTAGACAAGTTAGCCTTTTTCTTTTGATAACTTTTGTTTGGCTGGATATTCACTATAATCTGTCCAAATATGAAGCCGGAATTTTGAACGGTGTCGGAGGAGATAATCTTTGAAAGGTTTTCATATTTTGGGTTATAGCGCTCCCTAGATTGACGATAGCTGAAATCGTTCGGACAGGCTTTCGTAGAGCTCGAGCGGGCGAACGTGCGTGCAAAATTTCATATGAAGTCATGCACGTTTAGTGGGTCAAATTGAAGCGAAACATGGTTTCAGGTGAAGACAAACTTTGTTAGCTTATAAAAGAAAAACTAGACAAGTTAGCATTTTTCTTTTGATAACTTTTGTTTGGTTGGATATTCACTATAATCTGTCCAAATATGAAGCCAGAATATTGTACGGTTTCGGAGGAGATAATCTTTAAAGGTTTTCATATTTTGGGTTATAGCGCCCCCTAGATTGAAGATGGCTCAAATCGGGCAGACAGGTTTTCATAGAGCTCGAGCCGACGAACGCGTGAGTGGTGGTTGCGTGTCTCTACGACATTCCTGTGCAGAGAGCTGAGGTTATTTGTGATTTTTGAAATTTTCGTGTCCCTCGGTGGCGCTATAGAGTTTTTTCAGAATTTGTTTTCAGAATATTGAAATTTGCACATGACCCGACGTGGGTGCCACATTTCATAAAAAGTTATGCACGTTTAGGGGGTCAAATTAAGGGAAACGTGCTGGGAATAATAATAATAATAATTAAAGCTGCAAGCAGCATTGGACGGGACCTCGCCCCGCGCGGTCGGCAAGCAAGTGCCATCCGTGACCGAAGATGAAAGCCAGAGGAGTTCCTCTGCCGGAATATTGTAGGGTTTCAGAGGAGATAATTTTTAAAGGGTTTGCATATTTCAGGTTATAGCGCCCCCTAGATTGAAGATAGCTGAAATGCGTCGACAGGTTTTCGTCAAGCTCGAGCAGACGAACGCGTGAGAGGTGGTTGCATGTCTGTACGACATTCCTGTGCGAAGAGCTGAGGCCATTTGTGATTTTTGCAGTATTTGTGTCCCAAGGTGGCGCCATAGAGTTTATCCAGAATTTGTTTTCAGAATATTGAAATGTTCAGCAGACGGGACCTGTGTCCCAAATTTCAGCAAAATACATGCACGTTTAGGGGGCGAAATTGAAGCAAAACAATGTTTCAAGTGAAGACAAACTTTGACAGCTTATAAAAGAAAAACTAGACAAGTTAGCCTTTTTCTTTTGATAACTTTTGTTTGGCTTTATATTCACTATAATCTGTCCAAATATGAAGCCGGAATATTGAACGGTGTCGGAGGAGATAATCTTTGAAAGGTTTTCATATTTTGGGTTATAGCGCTCCCTAGATTGACGATAGCTGAAATCGTTCGGACAGGTTTTCGTAGAGCTCGAGCTGGCGAACGTGCGTGCAAAATTTCATATAAAGTAATGCACGTTTCGGGGGTCAAATTGAAGCGAAACATGGTTTCAGGTGAAGTCAAAATTTGTTCGCTTATAAAACAAAAACGAGAGAAGTTAGCATTTTTCTTTTGATAACTTTTGTTTGGCTGGATATTCACTATAATCTGTCCAAATATGAAGCCAGAATATTGTACGGTTTCAGAGGAGATAATCTTTGAAAGGTTTTCATATTTTGGGTTATAGCGCTCCCTAGATTGACGATAGCTGAAATCGTTCGGACAGGTTTTCGTAAAGCTCGAGCGAGCGAACGTGCGTGCAAAATTTCAAATAAAGTTATGCACGTTTTGGGGCTCAAATTGAAGCGAAACATGGTTTCAGGTGAAGACAAACTTTGTTAGCTTATAAAAGAAAAACTAGACAAGTTAGCATTTTTCTTTTGATAACTTTTGTTTGGCTGGATATTCACTATAATCTGTCCAAATATGAAGCCGGAATGTTGTACGCTTTCAGAGGAGATAATGTTTAAAGTGTTTTCATATTTTGGGTTATAGCGCCCCCTAGACTGAAGATGGCTCAAATCGGGCAGACAGGTTTTCATAGAGCTCGAGCCGACGAACGCGTGAGTGGTGGTTGCGTGTCTCTACGACATTCCTGTGCAGAGAGCTGAGGTTATTTGTGATTTTTGAAATTTTCGTGTCCCCAGGTGGCGCTATAGAGTTTTTTCAGAATTTGTTTTCAGAACATTGAAATGTCAAATCCATCATTGGTGCAGACTTCAATGGACATGTTGGTGCAGGAAACAAAGATAATGAGGAGGTCATGGGCAGGTTTGGTATCCAGGAGAGGAACGCAGAAGGACAGATGGTGGTTGACTTTGCAAAAAGGATGGAAATGGCTGTAGTGAATACTTTCTTTCAGAAGAGGCAGGAACATAGGGTGACCTATAAGAGTGGAGATAGGAGCACACAGGCAGACTACATCTTGCGTAGACGGTGTTATGTGAAGGAGATCAGTGACTGCAAAGTAGTGGTAGGTGAGAGTGTAGTCAGACAGCATAGGATGGTGGTGTGTAGGATGACCCTGGTGGTGAAGAAGATGAAGAGGGCAAAGGCAGAGCAGAGGACCAAATGGTGGAAGCTGAAAAAGGAAGAGTGTTGTATGACTTTTAGGAAAGAGTTGAGACAGGCTTTGGATGGTCAGGAGGTGCTTCCAGATGACTGGACAACTACAGCAAATGTGATCAGGGAGACAGGTCGGAGAGTACTTGGTGTGTCATCTGGAAGGAAAGGAGATCAGGAGACTTGGTGGTGGAATGAGGAGGTGCAGGAGTGGATCCAGAGAAAGAGGTTAGCTAAGAAGAAGTGGGACACTGAGAGGACTGAAGAGAGTAGACAGGAGTACAGAGAGATGCAGCGTAAGGTGAAAGTAGAGGTGGCAAAGGCCAAACAAGGGGCTTATGATGACTTGTATGCTAGATTAGACAGTAAGGAGGGAGAGACTGACCTGCATAGGTTGGCAAGGCAGAGAGACAGAGATGGGAAGGACGTGCAGCAGGTTAGGGTGAGATAGGATAAGGATGGAAGTGTGTTGACAGGTGCCAATAGTGTGATGGGAAGATGGAAAGAGTACTTTGAAGAGTTGATGAATGAGGAAAGTGAGAGAGAACGAAGAGCAGAAGAGGTGACTGTTGTGGACCAAGAAGTAACAAAGATTAGTAAGGATGAAGTGAGGAGGGCATTGAAAAGGATGAAGAGTGGAAAGGCACTTGGTCCTGATGATATACCTGTGGAGGTATGGAAGTGTCTCGGAGAGGTAGCGGTAGAGTTTGTGACTGGGTTGTTCAACAGGATCTTAGATAGTGAGAAGATGCCCGAGGAATAGAGGAGAAGTGTGCTAGTGCCCATCTTTAAGAACAAGGGAGATGTGCAGAGTTGTGGCAACTACAAAGCAATAAAGCTGATGAGCCACACGATGAAGCTATGGGAAAGAGTAGTTGAAGCTAGACTAAGGACAGAGGTGAACATCTGTGAGCAGCAGTATGGTTTCATGCCAAGAAAGAGTACAACAGATGCAATATTTGCTTTGAGGATGTTGATAGAGAAGTACAGAGAAGGTCAGAAGGAGCTGCATTGTCTCTTTGTAGATCTGGAGAAAGCTTATGACAGGGTGCCCAGAGAGGAACTATGGTTTTGTATGAGGAAGTCTGGAGTGGCAGAGAAGTATGTTAGAGTGGTGCAGGACATGTATGAGGACTGCAAGACAGTGGTGAGGTGTGCTGTAGGTGTGACAGAGGAGTTCAAGGTGGAGGTGGGACTACATCAGGGATCAGCTCTGAGCCCCTTCTTGTTTGCTATGGTGATGGACAGGATGAAAAACGAGGTTAGACAGGAATCTCCATGGACTATGATGTTTGCAGATGACATTGTGATCTGTAGTGAGAGCAGAGAACAGGTGGAGGAGAAGCTAGAGGCATGAAGGTTTGCCCTGGAAACGAGAGGAATGAAGGTTAGCCGCAGCAAGACGGAGTATCTGTGTGTGAATGAGAGGGACCCAAGTGGAAGAGTGAGGTTACAGGGAGAAGAGATCAAGAAGGTGGAGGATTTTAAGTACTTTGGGTCAACAGTCCAGAGCAATGGAGAGTGTAGAAAAGAGGTGAAGAAGCGTGTACAGGCAGGCTGGAACGGCTGGAGAAAAGTGTCAGGTGTGATGTGTGATAGAAGAGTTTCAGCTAAAATGAAAGGAAAGGTTTACAAAACTGTGGTGAGACCAGCCATGTTGTTTGGTCTGGAGACAGTGTCCCTGAGGAAAAGACAGGAGGCAGAGCTGGAGGTAGCAGAACTGAAGATGCTGAGGTTCTCTTTGGGAGTGACCAGGATGGATAGGATCAGGAATGAGTAGATCAGAGGGACAGCACATGTTAGAGGCTTTGGAGATAAAGTCAGAGAGGCCAGACTGAGATGGTTCGGACATGTCCAGAGGAGAGAGAGTGAATATATTGATAGAAGGATGCTGAGTTTCCCACTGCCAGGCAGGAGGCCTAGAGGAAGACCAAAGAGGAGGTTTATGGATGTGGTTAAAGAGGACATGAAGGTAGTTGGTGTGAGAGAAGAAGATGCAGCAGACAGGGTTAGATGGAGGCAATTGATTCACTGTGGCAACCCCTGAAGGGAAAAGCCGAAAGGAAAAGAAAAAGATTCTTATGTATCATTAGCATTAACATGAGCTCCACACAGTTATCTGACCATATAGTCCTTGGGTCAGACCAGATATTAGTACCATCTCTGGTGACCAAATGTAAATGGTACTAAAATGTACATTGGGTTAATACACACGTGGACAAAATTGTTGGTACCCCTCAGTTAAAGAAGGAAAAACCCACAATTCTCACTGAAATCACTTGAAACTCACAAAAGTAACAATAAATAAAAATTTATTGAAAATTAAATAATCAAAATCAGCCATCACTTTTGAATTGTTGATTAACATAATTATTTAAAAAAACAAACTAATGAAATAAGGCTGGACAAAAATGATGGTACCATAACTTAATATTTTGTTGCACAACCTTTTGAGGCAATCACGGCAATTAAACGATTTCTGTATTTGTCAATGAGCGTTCTGCAGCTGTCAACAGGTATTTTGGCCCACTCCTCATGAACAAACAGCTCCAGTTGTCTCAGGTTTGATGGGTGTCTTCTCCAAATGGCATGTTTCAGCTCCTTCCACATATGTTCAATGGGATTCAGATCTGGGCTCATAGAAGGCCACTTTAGAATAGTCCAACGCTTTTCTCTCAGCCATTCTTGGGTGTTTTTGGCTGTGTGTTTTGGATCGTTGTCCTGTTGGAAGACCCATGACCTGCGACTGAGACCAAGCTTTCTGACACTAGGCAGCACATTTCTCTCCAGAATGCCTTGATAGTCTTCAGATTTCATCGTACCTTGCACACTTTCAAGACACCCTGTGCCAGATGCAGCAAAGCAGCCCCAAAACATTACTGAGCCTCCTCCATGTTTCACCGTAGGGACAGTGTTCTTTTCTTCGTATGCTTGGTTTTTGAGTCTATGAACATAGAGTTGATGTGCCTTACCAAAAAGCTCCAGTTTGGTCTCATCTGTCCAAAGGACATTCTCCCAGAAGCTTTGTGGCTTGTCAACATGCATTTTTGCAAATTCCAGTCTCCCTTTTTTATGAGTTTTTTCCAGCAGTGGTGTCCTCCTTGGTCGTCTCCCATGAAGTCCACTTTGGCTCAAACAACGACGAATGGTGTGATCTGACACTGATGTACCTTGGCCTTGGAGTTCACCTTTAATTTCTTTGGAGGTTGCTCTGGGCTCTTTGGATACAATTCGAACGATCCGTCTCTTCAATTTGTCATCAATTTTCCTCTTGCGGCCACGTCCAGGGAGGTTGGCTACTGTCCCGTGGGTCTTGAACTTCTGAATAATATGAGCCACTGTTGTCACAGGAACTTCAAGCTGTTTAGAGATGGTCTTATAGCCTTTACCTTTAAGATGTTTGTCTATAATTTTTTTTCGGATGTCCTGGGACAATTCTCTCCTTCGCTTTCTGTTGTCCATGTTCAGTGTGGTACACACCTTTTCACCAAACAGCAGGGTGACTACTTGTCTCCCTTTAAATAGGCAGACTGACTGATTATGAGTTTGGAAACACCTGTGATGTCAATTAAATGACACACCTGAGTTAATCATGTCACTCTGGTCAAATAGTTTTCAATCTTTTATAGAGGTACCATCATTTTTGTCCAGGCCTGTTTCATTAGTTTGTTTTTTTAAATAATTATGTTAATCAACAATTCAAAAGTAATGGCTGTTTTTGATTATTTAATTTTCAATAAATTTTTATTTATTGTTACTTTTGTGAGTTTCAAGTGATTTCAGTGAGAATTGTGGGTTTTTCCTTCTTTAACTGAGGGGTACCAACAATTTTGTCCACGTGTGTATATCCCAGCGGGCATCTGATGTTAATGTAACATCAAGTTGATGTCATTATTCAATGAATGACATCAACTTGATGTTGCATTGACATCAGATGCCCGCTGGGATAATGAAAGTCGATATATATATAATGAAAGTTGGTATATATTGAATGAAAGTTGATATATATATCCCAGCGGGCATCTGATGTTAATGCAACATCAAGTTGATGTCATTATTCAATGAATGACATCAACTTGATGTTGCATTGACATCAGATGCCCGCTGGGATAATGAAAGTCGATATATATATAATGAAAGTTGATATATATTGAATGAAAGTCGGAATATATGGAATGAAAGTTGGAATATAGAATGTTCAGATTTTCATTCCATCTATTCAAAGTTTCATTCCATATATTCAGACTTTTTCCTATTGAGCCCCGGAAGGACATGGCAAACAAAAACAGGAACCTTATTGGACATTTGCTCTTCAGATGAGCTCTTCTGTGATTAGCTATCTGTCTTCATGGTTGTCACAGGGAACGGCGACTACGTTTGAGAAAACAGGTAATTTTTAGAGATGTTTTGATTCTGAACACTGAACGTGTTAGCATTAGCTTAGCTACTTAGCTTCGACTACATTTGCATCCCTACATAGCTTAAAGGTTAAACACATGCACCATATGTTGATGATAATGATAATATCTATGTTTATCTTTATAGCTTGTCTTCAGGCTAATTACGAGGCAGAGGGCAGCTGCTGCCTGGACACATCCATGATCACGCCACTGGTGGGACACAGTTGTACTGGATTTCAGCTGAAGGCTGCTGTTTTGTCCAAACTGAGACATTTTTATTGTGACATACCCTCCACTGTTGTTAGCTTTTGATTCAATAAAATTTTTTGAAATGAAGAAATCACTATTGCATGTTTCTAGTTAAATACCCTACTTTTATGATATATCACTACAGCATGCACTTTTTATATTTTCCATCAATTTCACCCAAAAGTTGAATAACTATTTGTGAGCAGTGTATGTAGACAGATAATAGAAGCACAATTCAATAATATATCTGCTGCAGTAGTGCAGTTTATCTCCCTAGATTGGTGTAACAGTAAAAAAAAAAACAACAACATATGGTACTGATGTTTCTGACTAAAATCTGCTTGAAAAGCACAACTGCTTATCTGTCAAAATGTGTATAACAAAAGTGTGCACTGAACACTGAATAAAGTCTCTGTAGATTATAGACAAAATTTGCATCTCTCATCACAAATTTCTGTTTATTCACCCGAAGTGCATGAGTAAAATACAAAACAGGTGAAGTTAAATAACTGAAAATTAAAGGAATTTACAAAAAAGATTTATTTTCTAGAAAAGGCAGTAGTCAACAATGCAGTTTAATTCTGGGACAGTTGCTCCAGCACCGACACCATGCGTCCCATCAGTGCAACCAAGGTTTTCATTCATCTTCTGGATGTTCTGGAGAATGGCAGAGGTCACGTCTTGGTGTCTTCTGATCTGTTCCAAGAACCGTTCCTCTGACCTCTCCAGACACTGCAGAGGATCCACAGCAGCTTCCTGGTTCCCTTTTCCTGCATGAAAGCACCAAAAAGTACTAGTTGTCAGTAATTATTTTCTAATTTCATAAACACAGTTAACTTAAAGTAAATGTTCTATTTTGTGATTTTAGGATGGGTCAAAAGATAACATACTGATCATGTTGATGTCTGCATAGTCTAATCAGATCTTACTTTATTTGGTCTGTTGAGAGGAGGACGGCGTGGAGGAGCTGCAGGATGGGACCAGCGAGCTGCAGACTAGTGCTCCTGGTAACTGGACCTCATCATCCAAGGTCGACAACTAAATAAAATGAACAAGACATGCTGTTGATAGCATCTGTAATACAAATGATTTTCTCCATTAACTGATTAATTATTGCTTTGTCCATACAATGTTAGAAAGTGTTACAAATAATACCTGTAATCATTTCCAACAGTGATAAATGCCTTGTTTTATTTTACAACAGAAAAACACCAAAAGCATCTGTGTATAAGAAATCAGTGCATTGGATTTCCACATCTGCAAAGTGGAAAATCACACAACAATCAGCATTTTACCTTGAAATTATGAAAATAGCTGCAGATTACCAGTACTCTTTATTTCATTGTGTTAACTTGATCATTTGAATCAGTTTTTTAGACACTTGTATTACTGATACAAAACATAATCAACACATAAATTAAAATGTGTTCGCAAAGAGTTCACTGGTTCTTCAAGGAAAATTTCAATGATTACCATATAGTTCAGTAATATGATTAATGGGTCATTGTGTAACAGCGTGGGAGGCTCTGAATACAGGTCTGGTAATGAAATATTGCTGCTGCTTTCCTCCGGTTTTATAAGGAGTTGTTTCATTGCTTGTTAGCTTACCAGCGGCAAACTGGCTGGCAAACAATAGTTCAACGCCAACCTCTGATCACTGATCCGGTGTCTGGACCACGCAAGCTGACGGAACATTCATAATACTGATGTGGGACTGTTGTAGCTAGCATATTCATAGCAGGCTAACAGCAGGATGTTGGAGAAATAAAACTTACCATTATCAGGATCGCTGGTCTGCATTGCAGACTCGTAGTGCATCGCACTGCTTGAATGTCTGCGTATTTCAGGCCCATTTCAAAATAAAACTCTCGTCCGGGTCAGTGTCCTCCATTGTCGCTTTGCTATACCGACATGTCCCTTCCGGGGCTCAGTAGGAAAAAAAGATTTGATATATATTGAATGAAAGTACGAATATATATATATATATATATATATAATGAAAGTCAGAATATATTGAATGAAAGTACGAATATATATATAATGAAAGTCGGAATATATTGAATGAAAGTTGATATATATTGAATGAAAATCTGAATATATTGAATGAAAGTCGATATATACTGAATGAAAATCGGAATATATTGAATGAAAGTACGAATATATGGAATGAAAATCTGAACATTATATATATATATATATATATATATATATATATCGACTTTCATTCAATATATATCAATTCAATATATATCAACTTTCATTCAATATATATCGACTTTCATTCAATATATATCGACTTTCATTCAATATATATCAACTTTCATAATATATATATCGACTTTCATTCAATATATATCGACTTTCATTCAATATATAATTTCCTAAACGGCATGCCATATAAATATATACACACGTGGACAAAATTGTTGGTACCCCTCAGTTAAAGAAGGAAAAACCCACAATTCTCACTGAAATCACTTGAAACTCACAAAAGTAACAATAAATAAAAATTTATTGAAAATTAAATAATCAAAAACAGCCATTACTTTTGAATTGTTGATTAACATAATTATTTTAAAAAACAAACTAATGAAACAGGCCTGGACAAAAATGATGGTACCTCTATAAAAGATTGAAAACTATTTGACCAGAGTGACATGATTAACTCAGGTGTGTCATTTAATTGACATCACAGGTGTTTCCAAACTCATAATCAGTCAGTCTGCCTATTTAAAGGGAGACAAGTAGTCACCCTGCTGTTTGGTGAAAAGGTGTGTACCACACTGAACATGGACAACAGAAAGCGAAGGAGAGAATTGTCCCAGGACATCCGAAAAAAAATGATAGACAAACATCTTAAAGGTAAAGGCTATAAGACCATCTCTAAACAGCTTGAAGTTCCTGTGACAACAGTGGCTCATATTATTCAGAAGTTCAAGACCCACGGGACAGTAGCCAACCTCCCTGGACGTGGCCGCAAGAGGAAAATTGATGACAAATTGAAGAGACGGATCGTTGGAATTGTATCCAAAGAGCCCAGAGCAACCTCCAAAGAAATTAAAGGTGAACTCCAAGGCCAAGGTACATCAGTGTCAGATCGCAGCATTCGTCGTTGTTTGAGCCAAAGTGGACTTCATGGGAGACGACCAAGGAGGACACCACTGCTGAAAAAAACTCATAAAAAAGCCAGACTGGAATTTGCAAAAATGCATGTTGACAAGCCACAAAGCTTCTGGGAGAATGTCCTTTGGACAGATGAGACCAAACTGGAGCTTTTTGGTAAGGCACATCAACTCTATGTTCATAGACTCAAAAACCAAGCATACGAAGAAAAGAACACTGTCCCTACGGTGAAACATGGAGGAGGCTCAGTAATGTTTTGGGGCTGCTTTGCTGCATCTGGCACAGGGTGTCTTGAAAGTGTGCAAGGTACGATGAAATCTGAAGACTATCAAGGCATTCTGGAGAGAAATGTGCTGCCTAGTGTCAGAAAGCTTGGTCTCAGTCGCAGGTCATGGGTCTTCCAACAGGACAACGATCCAAAACACACAGCCAAAAACACCCAAGAATGGCTGAGAGAAAAGCGTTGGACTATTCTAAAGTGGCCTTCTATGAGCCCAGATCTGAATCCCATTGAACATATGTGGAAGGAGCTGAAACATGCCATTTGGAGAAGACACCCATCAAACCTGAGACAACTGGAGCTGTTTGCTCATGAGGAGTGGGCCAAAATACCTGTTGACAGCTGCAGAACGCTCATTGACAAATACAGAAATCGTTTAATTGCAGTGATTGCCTCAAAAGGTTGTGCAACAAAATATTAAGTTATGGGTACCATCATTTTTGTCCAGCCCTATTTCATTAGTTTGTTTTTTTAAATAATTATGTTAATCAACAATTCAAAAGTGATGGCTGGTTTTGATTATTTAATTTTCAATAAATTTTTATTTATTGTTACTTTTGTGAGTTTCAAGTGATTTCAGTGAGAATTGTGGGTTTTTCCTTCTTTAACTGAGGGGTACCAACAATTTTGTCCACGTGTGTATATATATATATATATATATATATATATATATGACTAATATTATATATATTGTTACTGATAGTAGTATTTTAATTTACTATTATAATACTATATACAACAGTATAATAATAATAATAATTATTATTTATTTATATAGCATCTTTCACAAAGTTGTGTTTATGAAGACATGATAAAATAAAAGAGAATGGGGACACAAAGAACAATAAAGTTTATAAAAAATGTGTTTTCCAAGGTGATTTTGGGAAAGTCATTAAAAAGTGTATATAACACATTTTTTCACAATATTGCCCACAAGTTCTGGTAGAGTTCCAGGGAGAACTGCAACACGACACTTTAGACCGAAACCTTCACATTCACTCTCTGTTCATAATCTTTAATTTTACATAGTTTTAGTTCATAATATGACTGTAACATTCTTACAATGCTAAATATACGTGATTGGTGGAAAATTAGGGCTTCCTATCAACTTAACCAGTGAAATATGGTCCTATTAATTATAATGAAGCACCAAAATGCTATCGTCTGCTTAGAGTGTGTAGAATGGATAACAAGCCAGAATGCTTTTACATTTCTTTTTGCTTCTGATCTTTTGACAAAAAATAAATAACCTGGTAAACAAGTCACATCCTGCTCTCTCCACATTGTGTTATTGAAATATGCTCAATAACTTGCATGCTTTTTCCAGTAATTCACTCTGTGGGGCAGGATGAGTGACTAAGTAGATATCTGATACAGGTCATCAAATGATCATCTTAATTAGCAACACTGTTTCTCCACTGAAGTTTATTTCATCTCATAATGTACCTGGACGATGTGAGAAATGCATCAGTCATGGAAAATTTCCAAGATGTTTCTTGTTTTAAAGATCTTTCTTGCATTGTTTAATTTCCACAAAATGTTCTGAATATAACACTCTCAGAGTGTTTCAAGATTAGAAATAAGCAAAATGTATAGATTTTTTGAGGCCTTTAATGTTTAGTACTTACAGTGGAATTTATGGATCTATACCACACCCCAAGCAGTGGGCTCTGCTGTCATTGCTACTGTGTTTTGAACTACCAGCAATCTGCAGTTTGGATAATGGAAATCTATTCTTTGACAAAATCTAATTAATATCACACTCCATAAATTGTTTTTCAATGTTCAAACACATTTTCCTGAAAGAAAACATCAACTTCATCCTACAGTGACTTATTTGAAGAAAAAGGAGCCATTTGACCAAGCTCCAGGTAGTCCACTAAACTCTAAACAGTGGGATCTGCTGCAATCCAAACTTTAAATATCATTTACGAATGAACCTACACTGACAGCACATTCCTTCTTTAAACTCCACTTAAAAGGTTTATTAAGGCTGATTAAAGTGCATCCTGCTTACATTGAATCTGTCAAACCAAATCAGTGATTTTACATCCCACAGTAAAGCTGCTTTTATTCAGATTCCTGTCAGTTTTGCCAACACACACACACACACACACACACACACACACACACACACACACACACACACACACACACACACACACACACACACACATGTTTGTACTTCTATCTTAGTGAGGACATCCATAGGCGTAATGCATTTCCTAGAGCCTTACCCTAACCTTAACTATCACAACTGATTGCCTAAACTTAAACCTTACCCTTACCCTAACCAAACCTCAATTCATACCTGTTCTCTAAAAACAAGTCTTCACCCTCAAGCATGGCTGTTTCAAAGTGAGGACCGGTCAAAATGTCCTCACTTTGTAAAAATGTCCTCACTTTGATAGTTAAATGCAGAAAATGGTACTCACCATGAAGCAAGTACAAGAACACACACACACACACACACACACACACACACACACACACACACACACACACACACACACACACACACACCAATTATCGGCTACTGTGCCTGAGCCCCGACCTGACACACAATCCTCTTCGCCAGGGGAAGTTGCAGACCCTGTGCGGTGTCGGTGAGTCCCCCGTAGTCCGGTGGTCGGTGCCCCCTGTTGCTTTAAGCAGTGCGTTCTGTCGTCCGACAGGAGGCGTGTCTCCCCTGCGGCCGGAGTGCCGCGCTACCAGATGCAATACCGGGGAAGCATATCAGCTCCGACATAGAAACAAATCAACTTATTTGTGCGGCTCTGGTGACTGTTTCATGCCCCAGCTCTATCTAAGGTAAGCCCATATTTTTTAAACTTCCAATTTATTTGTATATTTAAAGTGATCTTCCATTTATTTTTTTCTACACTTCGCACCTTTTCAGGAGCAATTCATATCTTTGGGAACATGTGAGACCTCAAAAGAAGCTTTTCATTTCGTTTCCGAACCGGCAAAACGCCAACAAAACACCGGCAAGTTCGTCTCTGCAGTTGATCGGGGCAAAGTCGCTTTTAATCTGACCACTCAGAGCGCAACGAACAATTCAAATGTTTCACAAATAGACTCTGACTTGTGTGTAATAAGCCCCGGGAAGACGTGACCTCCTGTGTCTGTGCCCGTGCTCTGTCTGAGGAAGCTTGCCACCTTTTAGGGTTCTTCCTCCTCCTGCTCCTCTTCGGCCTGATGTCTCCACTGTTGAGGGGCTTTAACATTTCATGTTTGTTGCTAAATGCCTACCATATGTCCTTTCTAAATGATCTGTAGAAAACGTCTCTAGCTGTCAGGGCTGGATAGAAACTGTCGGAGAAGAGTCGCGCATTTAAATCCCACCGTTGTTGAGCACATTAGCTTTAAATCAATTTTGTCAGCACGCAAGGTTGCCAGGTAGAGGGGCTCCCCGGTTTTAACAGTGGGGTCTTCCGTTTGGATCCAATCCATATGATGATGATACACTTTGAGCCTAATATTTTTGGAAATCAATATTTTTTGGAAATCTGTAATTAAGTGCTATGTAAGTGGTATCCACATGATACATGTAGGGGAAAAGGGTAAAAGGCTCATAAAAATGTTTAAGTCAACAAAGTAAAACATATTATGAAGGCTACTGCGATAAAATTCACAAATGGGACGCCACGCAGTTAAGTTGATTTCTCAGTTTTTACAATGCTTCCTTTTCCTTAATATTCAAAAATTTTAGAGAATATCAGTAGGTTCCCTGAATTAATGAACAAACAAACGAGAGGGGGAAATATGCGCTTGTCTTTCCGTGTCCAATGACGAAATCGGCTGAGTAGCTTCACTGAAATCATAAGAACTAAGCAGGAGGTACTGCCCAGGAAGGGGCTTTGGGGTGCGCAATGCTGTCAGATTTTTATAAAAAAAAATACAGTTAGTTCCATTGCATGTACTCATCTGGATTTTTTTTTATGTGCATCTCTTACAGATAGAGCCACAGCTACCCAAATATCTCTTTTTTCATTTAATAAATGGCTTTTAATTAAGGTGGCAAACGAGCAGAGGATGTTGGCAAAAACTAAATAGAAAAACGTTATGCCACAGATTCGCTGCTGTGTCTTTGTCCACACGCAGCACATATTTAAAACGTAGTCGCTCTCCAGGTTCTGAAACATCCGCAATGTAAAACAAACAAATAAAAACACCAGGAAACAGATTCGCTGTCTGTGGTGCTGAAAACTCCTCCAGTACACTTGAATAAGTTCTGTCAGCCGTGGCCTAAATGTGATGCAGGCTGCTCGTCAAGAGGCTGTTTTAAATGTAATATTAAAGAAAACAAGTGAGTTAAGACAGTATATTTCATCATAATTTATGGTTTTCCATAAATGATCATTTTTATTTCTTGCACTATGGATCAGCTTTTTTTTGCTCTATGCCACACTTCCATGCAACATACATAATCCTGTCAGTTGTGTAGAAAAAGGAATCTATAACATTTAGGAACTATGCATTAGATTACCACTAAACAGTGATTAGAATTTGACTGAACTCTCTATAAACATTAACAGACAATGGGAATAATACAGAAACAAATTGTGTTGCTATGCCCAGGATTTCATTCAAACTAACCCGCTTTCTTTTAACACAGTTAAGTAAGTTTAGTTTGTAAATGCCTGATTAAAGGCCAGTGTTGGGGAATACTTTCCTTTGAGAAATACTGAATTTCACACATCAACGTCTTCACCTTTCTGTGTAAACACTGTCAGTAATTCACTGGTCATAAAAAGGCCGCAATTGCACTTCTCTCAAAGTCAGAAGACACATCTTGAAATAAAATTTAATGTGGATTTTAAAAACTATTTAATAAGCTGTACAGTCTGAGTCTGGGGAATTGTAGAAAAAAAGTAATATCCCAAAGACAGAACATGCGTGCTGAAATTCAACGGGGGTGAGCAGAGGCTATTCATCATATTGAGTGTACAGTGACAGGTTTGCTTCACGGTGCACTCACATGAGTCCAAGTTTGAATGACTCCGATCAAACAGAGGCGATCATTTCAAATTCATAGATTGGCTTTTATACGGCTGCGCTCCGCTGCCGACAACGGCGACTGAACCGAACCGAAGAGAAATCTGAGAGAAACCAGAGAGCGGTGGCTGGCTGGTCGGGGACACGACATCAGGGAAAGAGAGGGAAGCAATGGAAGGGGTGGGGGGCGGCATGACAGTTTCGGCAGGGGTATAGAGATCAAAGGGCGAAGTGTGACCAGTACTAACCAAGAACATGCCCGATTCATCCATAGCGCTTTCACACTACTAGTGCTGGCTCGACGTCAGATGCTGTACGGCAGTGCAGTAAGAGGAGCTTGGACTGACGAGGCTGCTCAGACCGCCGTTTTACTCACTCTCACTCTGACTTGGTCACGCTGGATCTCCCCCTCTCTCACCCCCTTCAATCTCTGCCTTTGTCTTCCAGTAAATGGATTTCTTCAAGCCCTGCCCTGCCTAACATGGATGCCCCGCCACCACCACCACCTCAACCATCATCTTCCTCAGCTGAGTCCGAGGGCTGTTTCTTCTTGGCGCAGTGAGCTGGACACGCAGTGATTCTTTTGCCAAATGGATGTGGGAAAATCGTTTCTCAGCCCGCCGGTGATGATCATGCCGTGATCTTTCAGCTGCCTGAATTCACGTTAAAAGGAGTGAAGAAAAAACCTGGGGAGTATACCGATTCAGGGAATAAAAAAAAATAAAAAATCGTGTGCACCACACAAGCACCATGAAGATTACCTCCCTGCAGATATTTAAGGCGAGATTCAGGTGCATCGTCAGGCTTCTGCTGCTATTACCCAGTGTGGGATACTCTCATGGGATGCCACACGTCTTGAGATTTGGTGAGCTTCTTCTCTTTTCTCCTCTGTTGTAGCTCTAAAAGTTTCACTTGTGCTTTTGTCCGCATAAAGAATGTTACGCTCATCATGACCTGTTGGACCCCCCCCCCCCCCCCCACACACACACACACACACACACACACACACACACACATACACACCCCACCTCCTCTCCACCACTTGTGGGAAGTAACTGGAGTTGTTGTTTCAGTATCATTTTCAGTGTAACAAGACTTGAGGAGTAATAGCACTCCCAGTACAAAACTGCCCAAGAGAAACATGAACATGTAGCTCGTAAGGAGGAAAGAGCGGGCAGTATGTTACCTGTTGCTTTTTCAAAAGTTTCAAATTTAAACATTTGATATTTACAGATAATTTTTTTCACACACCATTTGTCCATTTGTGTTCACAGTGTGGCTTAGGAATGTTATGTTTATGCTACCCACTTGTGTGTGAGATGTAGTGATTTCAGGTGTTATATATATTCATGCCTATATTCATGAGTATATTTATCTTTGCTTGTGGCATGTGTGTATATGTGTATTAGAAAACAGAGAGACAGTCAATTTTTTATTACGATAACTTAATTTATATTTTGCAAAGTATTAAATACATCCTTTATCAGTATGCTACAGTTTAAACACGACTAGTTTTGTTTTTCTGTAAGACAAATGTCTGAACATTTTAAACTACAATCTGTCCATGATGCCACTTTAAAAATTAAAAGAGCAAAATTTCATTAAAGCAAATATGCTATTTCAGCATGTTGCCACTATATTAAATTCGATTCAATTTTATTTATATAGCACCAATTACAGATCAAATTATCTCAAGACGCTTTACAGAACCCATATGCCTGAGCACCCAGAGCAAGCCCTAAGGCAACAGTGGCAAGAAAAACACCCTTTTAACAGGGAAAAACCTTGAGCAGAACCCAGCTCTATATGTTGGAGACCCATCTGTCTGCTGGCCGGTGGGTTGAGAAGGACAGAAGAGGTAGAGAGGTAGAGGGGTGGAGAAGGGGAGGCGTGGGGGAAGAGGGGGTGAATACGATGCCTACACAGGAAATATTTTTATCCCATGTCCACACATCTTTCATCAAATGGAAATATTGTAGTCTCATATTATTTTCTAAATAACATAAGGGCTACTGGGCTTGTTTAACTCATTGTTCAATCTGATGCTGGATTCAGCAGTTGGCGAGAGGTTATAGCAACTGATTTGATTTACATAGTGTGACAACAACCAAAGATGAGGTTGCCAGAAAGGAGGAAAAATGCTTCAGAAACTAAATGATCAACATTTCTATTAGCCATGTACATTATTTTTTTTAAAAAAAAGAAAAAAAGATAATGCAGTCACATAGGTACAAGCATCTGTGTGTGCTATCATGAGCAAATCAGATATATTACCAGCGACAGATGCATTTTTTGTTGTTGAATTAGTCAGTTGTTTTAGTTCTGGAAGATAATACAAAACAAAACATAATCCTCAGCAAATAAATATTGTACACTTCCAAATTGTTTTGAAAGTTACAAAATATGGACAGGTCTTTTGAATAGCTACAGTATATTGGATTTGCATGTGTGTGACAGAAGTGTTGACAGATCGATGAAATCCTGTGAACTGTTGGCTTCCTCATTGTCTCTTTACATTGTGGTGAGAACCTCCCAGCTTGGAATCATTCCCCGTGGCCCCTACATCCAATTACATACTCACAGTTCTTTAATATTCTTTGATTAATAAACAGTAGTATCATCAGAAGGCTGAAGCACACACACATATGATCCTTAGTCCTGCTACTTTTCATAGTCCAGAGTGCAGCTCAGAAATGACATTCATTACATCTTCAATCATGTTGGAGCCATACAGCCCACTCAGCCTTTATGTATTCAAATTCTCAAGTCCCTAATGTGTGTGTGAGTGCACATCACCTGGTGACATCATCAGTCTTGTTTTTTTGAGACATGAGCCACGAAAGGTATATGTAAAATTGTGGTACTTTCATTTTTTTCTTTCATTTGTAATCATAGCATTTTTGCTTGCTGCAGGGCAGCAGTTTAGACAAATTAGTGTGTGTGTGTGTGTGTGTGTGTGTGTGTGTGTGTGTGTGTGTGTGTGTGTGTGTGTGTGTGTGTGAGTGTGTGTGAGAGAGAGAGAGAGAGAGAGACTATTTTTGAAATGCACAATCCAGACTGAGTGTTAAAAATAAACAATTTATATTGTCTTAAAAATTCTTGCCAGCATTAGTGAGCCAGATGAAAACTTGATGCAGGGAAACTCTTCATTTACAGAGCAAAACCTGATATGAATAAAAGGTCACATGGGATTAGTTTCAACACATCCTACACTTAGCATTTCTGCTGCTAGGTTGGGATTCTTTCACTCTGCCAAATGCATTTTACTTTACAAGTGGGTTTTCCTGTTATCACAGAGCAGTTTTGACTCTGAGGAATAGCATTAAAGAGCCTGCCATTAATGCAGTAATCCCATCATAAAGTATCTGGATGTGCTTTGACCATTCATTTGTAGTAGTCATTTTTTTCAAAATAGCAGCTTGCAAATGATTCACCTAATTTAAGAGTGATAAATAACTGAGCTGGATTTCCATTTAGAAATTCAGTCACAAGAAAATAAGCAGTTCAGAGCAAGAATGCCACAGCTGTTATAATCAATCTGACCAGCTCCCATGACAACAAAAATCTTTATGGTAAACACTCCAGTGAATTCTTAAAATAACTTGGAAAGTGAGCTTTATATGGTTATGATTATTTTTTGACCAGCTGAGTCGGGAACAATGACATTGGAGCAGGGAAAGAGTTCAGAAGAAGTGTTCGTGTCTGTTGAAAACACAGGCTGACATGCTGGCAACCACTGACAATAGAAACCACATAACTGA
The DNA here is from genome assembly GCF_021347895.1 of Acanthochromis polyacanthus. Classification (NCBI taxonomy): domain Eukaryota; kingdom Metazoa; phylum Chordata; class Actinopteri; family Pomacentridae; genus Acanthochromis; species Acanthochromis polyacanthus. Next base: position 9,023,116 of record NC_067124.1, on the reverse strand, counting down.
ATTTCCCCATAGCCCATCAAAGATAAAGCTTGATACAGATCAGCTGGAAGCAGCCAGAGACTGAATCACAGTGACATGTGACCTACCAGCCCAGTTCAGCTTGCTGGGGATTCTGAAATGTCCTGGCATTTTTGAGGAGTTGTACTGCATACAAGTAAGGTTAGGAAATTGGATTATTTGTGTGGAGGAGAAGTCATATTCAGGGCAACTTCACAAGAATCCAACAGAATGTATTTCATAAATTCTTTGGAAAGCAGGTGGTTCTCCCATATAAAAAAAAGTAGCATTAACAAGAAAAGTTTAAAGGAAGTGGCCCAACAGTCACCTATGGAGAGTCATGGATTAGAATACAGAATTTCTCATCAGAACTTCCAATTCATGAAAGCCCATGAAGTTCCTCATATCCCAAAGAAGCAGTTTTAAGCAGCATTTGTGTATCTGTAAATGCTTCAACTCAAGCAGACACTTAATGTCTCTGTGATCTCTGCAGAGTGCAGATTGAATGAGATGCACTGGCGATGGCTGCCACAGTTGGCATTAGTATGAAGGTCACTGTCTAATGGGGTAGACAAGCTAAATGTAGCAGCTTGAAGCTAAAAAAAAAACTCCACCTCCAAAAAGAAGTTTGTCCCTGAGAAACTTGTCAGTAACAAACACAAAAGTGACATTTTCCTCCAGGGGTCTGGCCTGCACCTCACTCATAACTGGGGAAAAAAAGGAGAATTGCAGAGAAACATGAAGTTGTTTCAATACTTAGAAACAGCGAGAGAAGAGCATGAGGCATGGAATGGGAGGTGATAGTCAGAGCATTCTTCTATTGAAGAATTCTCAATTCTCATTGTTTTGTAGTTTGCAAGTATAGTTGTAGTTGAAGTTTTCAAGAGAAAACTTGGACATGTTACTGTTTATTATCAACACATGACTCTTTACAGCTGTATAAAATGTAGCCGCAAGGAGACACAAGCCAGTGTCTTATAGCTCCGGTCCCAAGCCCGGATAAACACAGAGGGTTGTGTCAGGAAGGGCATCCGACGTAAAACTTTGGCCAAATCAAACATGTGAATCAAATGTATGACTTCCATACCAGATTGGTCGAGGCCCGGGTAAACAACGACCACCATCGGTGCTGTCGACCTACAGGGTGCCGGTGGAAAATGGACGACTGTTGGTCGAAGAAGGAGGGAAGTAAGGTGTGTTCATAGGAAGAGAGAGAAGAGGAACACCAAGAGTCTCGGACTGAGAGTAGGGACTTTGAATGTTGGAACTATGACAGGAAAAGGTAGAGAGCTGGTTGACATGATGCAGAGGAGGAAGGTGGACATACTGTGTGTCCAGGAGACCAGGTGGAAAAGTAGTAAAGCCAGAAGTTTAGGAGCAGGGTTCAAGTTGTTCTATCATGGTGTAGATAGGAAGAGAAATGGAGTAGGAGTTATCTTGAAGGAAGAGTTTGTTAGGTATGTCCTGGAGGTAAAAAGAGTGTCAGATCGAGTGATGAGCCTGAAGCTAGAAATCGAAGGTGTGATGTTCAATGTTGTTAGTGGGTATGCTCCACAGGTAGGATGTGAGCTGGAGGAGAAGGAGAAATTCTGGTTGGACCTTGATGAAGTGATGCAGAGCATCCCTAGAAGTGAGAGAGTTGTCATTGGTGCAGACAATGGACATGTTGGTGCAGGAAACAGAGATGATAAGGAGGTCATGGGCAGGTTTGGTATCCAGGAGAGGAACGCAGAAGGACAGATGGTGGTTGACTTTGCAAAAAGGATGGAAATGGCTGTAATCTGAAGGAGATCAGTGACTGCAAAGTAGTGGTAGGTGAGAGTGTAGCCAGACAGCATAGGATGGTGGTGTGTAGGATGACTGGTGGTGAAGAAGATGAAGAGGGCAAAGGCAGAGCAGAGGACCAAATGGTAGAAGCTGAAAAAGGAAGAGTGTTGTATGACTTTTAGGAAAGAGTTGAGACAGGCTTTGGATGGTCAGGAGGTGCTTCCAGATGACTGGACAACTACAGCAAATGTGATCAGGGAGACAGGTCGGAAAGTACTTGGTGTGTCATCTGGAAGGAAAGGAGATCAGGAGACTTGGTGGTGGAATGAGGAGGTGCAGGAGTGGATCCAGAGAAAGAGGTTAGCTAAGAAGAAGTGGGGCACTGAGAGGACTGAAGAGAGTAGACAGGAGGGAGATGCAGCGTAAGGTGAAAGTAGAGGTGGCAAAGGCCAAACAAAGGGCTTATGATGACTTTTATCCTCGGTTGGACAGTAAGGAGGGAGAGACTGATCTGTACAGGTTGGCAAGGCAGAGAGACAGATATGGGAAGGACATGCAGCAGGTTAGGGTGATAAAGGATAAGGATGGAAGTGTGTTGACATGTGCCAATAGTGTGATAGGAAGATGGAAAGAGTACTTTGAAGAGTTGATGAATGAGGAAAATGAGAGAGAATGAAGAGTAGAAGAGGTGACTGTTGTGGACCAGGAAGTAGCAAAGATTAGTAAGGATGAAGTGAGGAGGGCATTGAAGAGGATGAAGAGTGGAAAGGCACTTGGTCCTGATGATATACATGTAGAGGTATGGAAGTGTCTTGGAGAGGTAGCGGTAGAGTTTCTGACTGGGTTGTTCGACAGGATCTTAGATAGTGAGAAGATGCCCGAGGAATGTAGAAGTGTGCTGGTGCCCATCTTTAAGAACAAGGGAGATGTGCAGAGTTGTGGCAACTACAGAGGAATAAAGCTGATGAGCCACACGATGAAGCTATGGGAAAGAGTAGTTGAAGGACAGAGGTGAACATCTGTGAGCAGCAGTATGGTTTCATGCCAAGAAAGAGTACAACAGATGCAATATTTGCTTTGAGGATGTTGATAGAGAAGTACAGAGAAGGTCAGAAGGAGCTGCATTGTCTCTTTGTAGATCTGGAGAAAGCTTATGACAGGGTGCCCAGAGAGGAACTGTGGTTTTTTATGAGGAAGTCTGGAGTGGCAGAGAAGTATGTTAGAGTGGTGCAGGACATGTATGAGGACTGCAAGACAGTGGTGAGGTGTGCTGTAGGTGTGACAGAGGAGTTCAAGGTGGAGGTGGGACTACATCAGGGATCATCTCTGAGCCCCTTCTTGTTTGCTATGGTGATGGACAGGAAGACAGATGAGGTTAGACAGGAGTCTCCATGGACTATGATGTTTGCAGATGACATTGTGATCTGTAGTGAGAGCAGGGAACAGGTGGAGGAGAAGCTAGAGGCGTGGAGGTTTGCCCTGGAAACGAGAGGAATGAAGGTTAGCCGCAGCAAGACGGAGTATCTGTGTGTGAATGAAAGGGACCCACGTGTACAGGCAGGCTGGAACGGCTGGAGAAAAGTGTCAGGTGTGATGTGTGATAGAAGAGTTTCAGCTAAAATGAAAGGAAAGGTTTACAAAACTGTGGTGAGACCAGCCATGTTGTTTGGTCTGGAGACAGTGTCCCTGAGGAAAAGACAGGAGGCAGAGCTGGAGGTAGCAGAACTGAAGATGCTGAGGTTCTCTTTGGGAGTGACCAGGATGGATAGGATCAGGAATGAGTAGATCAGAGGGACAGCACATGTTAGAGGCTTTGGAGATAAAGTCAGAGAGGCCAGACTGAGATGGTTCGGACATGTCCAGAGGAGAGAGAGTGAATATATTGGTATAAGGATGCTGAGTTTCCCACTGCCAGGCAGGAGGCCAAGAGGAAGCCCAAAGAGGAGGTTTATGGATGTGGTTAAAGAGGACATGAAGGTACAGTAGTTGGTGTGAGAGAAGAGGATGCAGAAGACAGGGTTAGATGGAGGCAATTGATTCGCTGTGGCGACCCCTGAAGGGAAAAGGCGAAAGGAAAAGAAGAAAAGAAGAAGACTCTTTACAGCTGTATAAAGAGCATTAATGCACAACTATATACTGTCCCAAATAAATCAGCCATTTCTGCCTCCTCCCTCTGAGTAATGTTTGCTTGTGCATCAAAGTCAAAAATTCTGACCACAAGAAAGTTGTGGTCCAACTATGCTGTTTGGTTTACAGCAAAAATACTAAATCTGCCAGTCTGACAGTGACAGATAGTAGGAGAGAAAGTTTGATTGAAAAGTAAAATGTGTATATCCACAGACAAAGAAAGATACAAAGGGAGAAAAAGGGGTCTGAGAACAACAGCTTTCACTCAAACAGCATGTACAGGAGCCCACAGGTGAAGCTGAATATCATAGTCCTTATGCAAACCATGTATGACCACGAACAGCATAGCAATTGCATTTTAAGTGATAATGGATTGTCCAGATGTCTGATCCTGACAGTTGAGTTTGATTACTTGTGTTAAAGAAGAAGACAATCCTATTTATATTCTATCTGAAGTCTCTTCACATTATAACCAGCTGAACATTGGCCAAAAACCTGAGTCATGGCCTTCTTCTAAGAACCAAAAGAAATTGCAAAGAAAGACCTGTTCTCATTGTAAGTAATAGAACGTCAAGGGTGTGGTGATGGGCTTTGCCTTATTTGATATATGTTTCAAACAAAACTTGTCCATCCATCCATCCATCCATCCATCCATCCATCCATCCATCCATCCATCCATCCATCCATCCTTCATCTATACACCACTTAATCCTCATAAGGGTCATGGGTGGCTGGAATCTATCCCAGGTGACTTAGGATGAAGGCAGGGGACACCCTGGACAGGTCACCAGTCTATCACATGGCTACACACAGAGACACTCACATTCACACCTATAGACAATTTCGACAATTTAAAAATGTTTTTGGACTGTGGGAGGAAGCCGGAGTACCCAGAGAAAACCCATGCACATACAGGGAGAACATGCAAGCTCCATGCAGAAAGATCCCGGGAAGGCAGGGATGCAAACCAGGGATCTTCTAGTTGCAAGGTCAAAATGCTAACCACCAATCCATTGTGCAGCCCAAACAAAACTTGTTCGTAAAAAAAAAAAGCCCCAAAGAATCTCAACAGAAATACCAATGTCAGTTTAAAATAGTAAAATAAAATTACGAATGGAAAACCAATATTGAGTACAGGTAAGGTGGTGGATCATAAGGTGCTGCCAGAACACCTTCAATATAATTTGACATTAATTCTACAAGTCTCTAAACTCTGCTGGAGGGATGAAATACCATCGTTCCAAAAGACCTACCTTGTAAGTGTTGTCTAAAACATAATTCCAAGGCCATAGCATATAATTTAGATAACTTTCATACTCAGTAGTCAACTCAGTGACCCCTCATACCTGTTGGAATTATCGGATAAAGATGACCACTTAGAACAACTTTGTATTGCAGTAAGGCCTCCATTTGCACAGGATATAGTGGATCCAAACCATGTCAGCAAACTGTCCCCCACAGCATAACAGAGCCAGTGGATCCCCTCACTGTAGGGGTTAAGGGGTCATCTCTTGACATTTATTTTTGTTATATGTCTGTACTTTAGAACTGCATCTCTTTCTTTCTGTCTCTGGCTTCTGTTGGTCAGAAGTGCTGCTGTACAGTAGACTGATATATTTACTGCCTGTTTGGTCACATTTCCTATATTTGTGATGTTATGTAAGAGGTAACGTGGAAATGTATCCTTGGATTTCCACAAGAATGATGACATGAATTGCATTTCCCAGTCAGCAGACTTCCTCCAAAATTACATTTATGCAGCATCAGTTGAAAAATCAACAATCAATAAACCAATTATGTAGTGCTAAAAATATAAACTTCTGAATATATACTTCTTATGCTGTGGACTGTTGGCAACTAGATGTAAGCATGTAGATCCCACCACCATGGGAATGTGATGCTGACTAAAATATTTTTTTTGGACTGGAGTTGTTGAAGACTGGGCTTCCCTTGTATGTATTGAAGAGCATTTTTCCAAGTCAGCTAAAGTAACATCATGACTGCCAGTGAAGCAATAAAATCTGGAACACAATCAATAGTCATGATGGGACAAAAAAGTTATGGATTATGAATTGTAGTCCAGTCAGACATTGGGTTCAGTGTAGTTATAATATAAATCCCCCCGCACAATGTTAAAGATTTAGTGGGGGGCATGATGAAAACCCAAAAAACAAAACCTGTATAGTGACCATACAGTAAATGTCCATTAAAAAGTATTGTCCCATTTTAAAAATAAATAAAACATACATAAGAATAAATACCTTATGTGGACCACCTAATCTGCTCTAGATCAGGTTCTGTTTGAAACACCATCTGAACACATAGTAAACACTTCCTACTGACCAATCAGTTTCATTGGAAAATGCCTTTCTGTGAGGCTCAGTGTGCTGATAGTGAGAGGTGAAATAAAGAGATAGACACAAACTATTTTGGAACCATTTCATTGTTTTGCATGTCTTTGTAGAGCGAGATCATCCTAAAACAGAAGCTTGTTCAAACACCAAGCCTTGGACTTGTTTACCATGAAGATTTTCAATAACAATACTGGTTTTATATTTGCTTTCTACTTTTTCCAATGGCTGTTTAATACGACTAAGTTTATAGCCAAAAGAAGAAGACAAAAACTGTCTTATACACTGTAAGAATGATGTGGGATTGTTGAAATTATCCTCTACATCACCATGACAATGATTTTCTTACTTGGTTAATTTTCCATTAAATATTTAATCTTTTTTGTGAGTAGCATCAAAAGATCAGCATCTGTGTTTTATTTTGCATTCTTGTGGTGCCTGATGATGATTAAGCTGAATCTTGAATAAGAAACCCCACATCTAAACAATGTTTACATAAATGGACAATTATACTAAGGATTCTCACAGTCTTCAGATTGTATGCCCACTTCCTTTCTTGACTTTGGCTGCAGCAGTACAGTTTTTAACCTTCTTTTTATATTTACAAATTCCTCACATCAGTTTATAGTTTGTTTTTCTTGTGAGAAAAAGTTGTACACACTTACTTCTAGCCTTTGATATGAGATTCATTCTACTTAATGCTTTGAATTATGTTTTATATTCATGTTTTACTTGCTCACTAATCTGTTTACAACCACCAGTGTTGCATCTAAAAGAATAAGGCTCAAAACTGTCTTTGGCTATGTACGAAAAGGATATCTTTAAGCAACACATTCACTTAATAGAATTTACAGTTACAATTAAAGTCAGATCCACTTGTGCCCTAATAATGTAGTAGTAATGTTGATAGGCCTATTAACAATCACACATTCTGCAGTCGTTTTTTTTGCCATCTTTCTGGCTGTTGCAACGGTGTTGCTTTTCTCTTTGTCTTTCTTTAATATTATCATTTACTTTTTGTTTGTAAAATATGTCCCTCTGGTGCCAGTAGAGCTTTCTGCATGTGTGAATCATTGTTTGTTGCCAAGGCCGTCTCTTTAATGTGAATGTGCTCACAGCCAGGTTCAGAAAGCGTGCTTACTGAGGTGATAACCAGCTTCACAAGACTGCTTAGTCCAGCTGTGTTTGTTAGGTTAAGTGAAGCTATATAACGAAAAGATACTCTGGGTATGTTGAAATTGCTTTGTTGCAGAGGCCTCTGGCAAGTAGCAGCAGTAATGGGCAGGATAATACAAAGTTTGAGCGCCTCTTTTGGTTCAGGGTGATACGTAGCATTTGGGTCAAATTCTTATTGGCTTGTAAAGCTGCGAAGCTACCAAGCTTGTTGGTGCTTGGAGAGTGTTAGAAAAAGCATCTTCATAATTGAACAGCTTCCCCAAACCTTTTTTGACTCAGGTGCTGAATTCTTCCTTTAACATGAATGCAGAAGAGATGGAGACTGAGTTTATGAACAGAAACATTATCAGCAGCATTCATGATTCCGACAGTGAAAGTGAGAGCTGTCAAATTTTGAAAGAACGCCTCATTGTCTTTGTTCATAATCTTACAATCTGCAATCAAATTCAAACTACTCTAGTGATTTGCCTGAACATGAAGCTCCATTCAGAACATGCTTGATACAGTCAGATCTGCATGCTCAAATGACAGATTTTCCGGTAATTTGTTTAACAGCTCTACATCTTTCCTACTTGAATTAGCAAACTGAATTAATAGAAGTGTTAGAAATCAAGGTTATGTGGAGTTGCCACTGAAGCTACTACTTTAAATAGAAACATATTGGTTGAACTACATTTTATCTCAATCACATGAAACAAATCTGATTTGATGGAACCAGGTTAAGGAGGATATTTTTAAAGGGAAAATACCATTAAAAGAGTCAATCTATTATATGCCCTTTTCTCTTTTTTGATATTGGGGGTATTTGAACCTTGCATTATCATTGTGAGATCAGGAAACAACCAAATATATAGCATTGGGCCACTGAAGATTAATGAGAGACATTTAAGCTTTTACAATAAAATTAAGTTTATCCTGTTTTAATTGCTATCAACGTCAAAAGTCCAAACTATAGCTGAAATGTGTAATGAGCTCTCTTTCCATTTTGTAGTCTTTTCTCTGTGTAAAATGACAGATTTGAGGTCAGACAAAAGTTTGCTTTCGCTTTCCAGAATATGAGAGAATGTGCACCTATACAAAACCAATAATGCTGAGCACAGGGCTTTTATAAATTTAGACGAGAATTCACTGCTGCTCTCATTCAAGTGCCTTTTGTTCATTATGCCTCTCTGCAATGTAGTGTCAACACTGCTATCAGCACTTCGTTCATCTGTGAGTGCTTTATAGGAGATGTCTTTCACTGAAAAATAACATAGGACAATTTATTTTTAAAACATGCATATTCATTTCTGTCACCCAGTTTCCAGCAGGCAGTATCAGACAAAGGCAATGATTGCTGTTAAACAGTCAATAATCTGCACTCATATAGCATATTTTTAACCTTTTACATAGTGCTTTACAGTCCCTGACACACACACACACGCACACACAACACGCACACACACACACACACACACACACACACACACACACACACACACACACACACACACACACACACACACACACACAGCAATAGCAAAGAGCTGCCATGTGAGGTGCTTGCCTGCCATCCGTAGCAACTTGGATTTAGTGTTTTTGCCCAAGGACACTGGCATGTGGAGGGCCCAGTCGAAAGTGATACAACATAGTGGTGTGTGTAGTTCTTTCTACTGATGCATTGAAGGATAAATCCAGCTTATTTCAATCTGGCATATTGCTCTAGGGGTCATACTAACTTTGCCCTCTTCACCTTGTGGTGTCGACCTGACGATCAGTGGACAGCCTGCCTTATTTGATCTTGAAACACTCAGCTAGCATGAATGGCACACAGTGATAACCAGTTGTTAAATCTGCTGTAAACCCATACTCAGCCCTAAAGGCAGACAGCATTCATCTGAAAAGCCAAAAAAATAAAATAAAATAAAATTAACCTACTCTGTACCAAAGAAACACATAAATTTTGATTTAGCATGCAAGTGAGGATATACTGCTACTCTGACATGCAGTTAGACATGTTCAGAAGAAAATATTGGTAGAGGCATGTAATTAGAACACTATCATATAAATGTGGGTAGGTTAGGAGAATGAGAGACACTCTGGGCAAGCCTCCACGGCCAGTCAAGGATAATTTATACTGTTGACTGTGATACTATAAATGTATACTGTAGGACTGGAAAGCAGGACCACAACATGTGTCCAACAGATACATAGCAAAGTTACCAAACCGAGTGAAAAAATAAGCAGCTAAGCAATTAGATAATCAGATTTTTTGAAAACAGACCAAAATTCTCCTCAGATTATTTTAACCTCCTTAGTGAGAGATAAAACTAAATAGAATCACTCTTGTGTTGATAACCATCTCTGTAAAATTAAAGTAAAACATTATAAAAATTGGTCTGTAAACTGTAGGATTTTTCTGAAGAAAAATAGGGGTAACAGTCTTACACTTTAAAACTGCCTTACTTTAAACCGACAACTCAATAAGGAAAGTATGGTTTTACCATGCTGACATGTTTTGATTGCATTTACAGTCTTCCTCAGAGCATCATCCGACATGTGATGACGTGATTTAAAAGGACACGTGACAAAAAGTGCAGAAAAAAAGTTTTTGGTTGTGCTTGTGAGTGTATAGCACAAGGAGTGTACCTCTTCTGTCAGGTGCACATCGGACAGATAATAAAATTGACCAAAAAAAAGCTTGAAATGTCTTCTGTGCAGTCAGAGCTAACCCAGATAGCAAACTATGGGTGAATCAATGTTGAATCTAAGTTGAGACCTAACATAGAAATTATACAGAAAGCGCAAGGTTGATAAAATGTTGAGTCAACGTTTGCTTACATAGATTACATGTTTGCAAACATAGATTCAACATTAATTAAACATTGACCTGTCAAAAAATTTGAATTAAACCAAAATACAATGTAGATTCAATGGCATCTTTTAAACACAAACTTCAGTGTTAACAAAATGTTGTTGAATCAACGTTGATCCAACCATCAGTCTTCAACCGTAACCAAAATTCAACCTTCTTAACCCTAATTCAACATTGATTTAACATCTTTTGCTATCTAGGTAAAGTGTGATTTATGGTTGAAATGCAAACGTTGACTCAACATTTTATCAACCTTGCACTTTCTGTATAATTTCTATGTTAGGTCTCAACATAGATTCAACATTGATTCACCCATAGTTTGCTATCTGGGAAAGAATTTGCTTAATTTTCTCTTCAACATGCAATACCTGGCAGTCGGACAAATCATTTTTTGATTAGTTGTTTTTTGTTTTGTTTTTTGTTTTTTTTGGGGGGGGCACTTTTTGAGCCTTTTTCTATTAATTTAGTGAATACAATGCTGCCATAAATTGTTTGGAATAGATTTATAGAGCTATGAAAATGAAATTAAAGTTATGCTAAACCAAGGTTCTTAGCTCTAGAAGATGAGATTACTCTGGACAACATGAAAATATTGAATAGAGTGAAGAATAGGTTGGTGATTTTTGTCTTAGCTATCAGTTGTCAATCAGAGGACAAAAAAGATCCATACACAGCAAAGCCACACGACAAATATCAATCAGTACGGCCTATAGTTACAATTATTTTTATATTTTTTCCCATCTCACCAACATTTTGGACACAGACCAACGCTTTAATTTGTGCACCGAGTGGAACACAAAGACAGAATGTCTGTAGCATATTGTTCATTCTAAGGTCCTTCGGAACTTGTTTTCAGGCCGTAGGCATGTTTGTTGAGATGGAAAGAAGTTTGCAACACTCACTGTATTATCCTTCATTGAGGGTAACTCAAGCATATGATGTGTCAGTGACTCTTTCTATGATCTTACCAGCAGAGCACACATTCTGCCATGGCAGTACATCCCCTTCATTTGTTCTTTCTAGTTGTGATGGCTAAGGCCACACAGCTTCATCTATAGGTAAAAAGTGCCCACTCTCACCCCACCATTTAATTGAATCAATTTCATTTACACAGGTTTTTTTCATTTGCAGTCAGCCACACCCCAAACAATTCATTTCACTTAATTTAAGTACACAACACACATTTATTGGTTAATTTATCATTTATTTCTGACCCCACACTGTATGTATGAAGTGCACACATTTATGCAGTGTGGGGCTGGTTAAAATTGTGCTTTATTTTGTATTTATCACCGTTTCTTCTTTTGAGTTACCGTGCTGGTGGGAGGTCCCTGGGGCTGAGAAGAAAGGCGAGGCCAAGGGTGGAGGACACTCATAACCTGGTGTCTGCTCATTGGGGTATACCAAGACCAGCCATCTTGGAGGGGGGGATTTAGATTCGATTAGTTTCTTTAGTATTAGTTCTAGTTAACGTCTATGGTGTTTTTCCCCTTTTGTATTATTTGGTGTGGCCAAGCCACTATATATGTTCCCTTGTGTCTCATTGTGTTAGGTCTGTTTGTTTGTCTAACATTTAGTTTGTTGCTGTTTTGAGTTAGGTTCTAGTTTTGTTGACCTCTTTTATAGGCCTGAACTTATGCTCGTTATTTTGTAACATTTTGCTTTTTGAAGTATATTAAAAAAATCTATTTTTTCAAAAAAACCTCCTGCTTCCTCATTGCCTTGCTGGTATGGCCCTGACACTATAGTTTATGATGATTTCCCACTGAGGAGTGCACTTTTACTGGGCATATTTATACAGATGTAAAGAGAAGAGCTCATGTTTTATAAGGTTGAGTGTTGTCATTGGTTCTTTCCTCCCTACTATTTGTGATGGGTAAAATAAAAACAACTGCTATTCTCTTGTCACTAGCAGTAGGGGTTTAACCGAAATATAACATAAACAGACAGTTCTTGGGAACACCGTCTGGCATAAGGACATGAAGTATGTGCTTTCAGTTTGTGGAATACCTTACAAAAAGCAGTGCCTAGATAGATTAAGGAGACAGTACAGACAAATTTGAACTTATATAAGTCATTAATAGTTTGCCCTCACCCACAGACAATCCATTTCAAAAAAGTGGTTTGCATGCAGTTGTGTCAGACTGGCAGGTACGTACTGGGAACTAACAGTGACAAGTCAATGAGTGTGTAGTACAAATACTGTAGTGATTTTCAGTGTAGCTGGCTGTTGTACTAATTTGCCCATTGCATAGATCATTTTTGAACCTTTAAGTGCTTAACCATGAAAATTATTTCTAAACCTTGTAAATAGTGGTGACCTCTTTAGATCCATTTACTTGCTTTTTTTGGTAGTCACCAGACGGTCTTCATCTCCTGATCATTCTTCATTGAGGGCAACTCAAGCATATTAGATCAGTGTAACATGATTGAAAAAGGTGTGGGATTTTCAAGTTCATAAGCAATTATTTTAGGCAAGAAAGAGATAATGGGGTGACTTTGGGAACAACTAAAATTTTGCCTGTTTTAATTGGTGCAACCAACATAGGACAGATGTTGAAGTTTGTGATAATGATGCCTGAGCATGGAATACCTATGCCTGGGCATAGATACAAATATGATTTAATGGCAATGTCTTTTAAAACTGTATTTTAACATGTAGCTGGTTTTTCAAAATTGCCTTTCGCATCCCTGTACATATTGCAAATATTATTATTATTACTACTATTTTTATTTATATTTTATTTCTATTACTACATTTACTGCTACATAAGCTGCTGTAACAATGTGAATTTCCCATGGCGTGGGAAGAAATAAAGGACCTATCTCTCTTATCTATCTTATCTTATTTAAAATTCCTGTCAAAAGCTATACAAACTTGCATAAAGTACAACATCACAGTCTAAAGCAAATTGAACAGGTCTCCAAATAGGCTTGTTAATGTTTGCTAACAACAACGATTAGTCTATGCTTGACGAGAATGTGTGGAGCTCTGTCAATTTTGTAATTTCCATGTTAGAACTCAGTATCACTAATATCCAAAATGTTTCTAAATATACACATTGTAGACCAGGAAATGACTCACTACACTGGGCTGGTTGTTGTCATATTGCTGAATTTCCTATTTGCCTCTCCATGAATTCTTATATTTGTGCTATCCTCCTCAGCATTTTTACAAAGCAAGAGAAAATAAAATATTTCAGTTTAATGACCTTATTTGCCTCAGCAGTGTCAGTCTGAATTATCAGCTTTCTTAAATTGAGTTTAGCAGCGGCAGCTTTGTGAGCATTACACTGTGTCTTGGCCCAAAGCCAACAGACTGCTGGTAAATGTATTTAAATCAGTGTTAAGCTGCTTAAAATATTCATATTTCACTCATAGCTAGTTTATAGAAATTTAAAACTATCTCTGGCTGGCAAAATCAGTTACATGGAAAAAGTATATAAATATCATTTCACAATTTTAGAGAACAATAAAGCACGAGCTGGTGAGCATTAGTGAGGCGTTAAGCCCCTCGCACTGTGTGGTTCTCTGATATGGCTGGCTTTCGATGCTCTGTCTCTTCCGGCTCAGAGAAGCAGGAGGATGGATGCCATGTCCCTCCCAAGCTCATGATACTGCCATGCCTGAACATGGTTAATCTACCAAATGAAATGATGATTCTAAAAGCTGCTTCTCTGCATCCTCCCCTTTGCTTAAAACAGAAAATATCTGCTTCATAATGTTTGATAAAATCGGCATGTATGTGGCTATAATTTGCTGAGATACTGACTGGAGCTGAACTGGAGGTGACCTAGCGAGTGGACTAACACTGACAGAGACGCTCTGTTCCTGCTGTATTGGAACAATGTGGAGACGTAAGTGACCAGATCCATTCCCTGTATCACTCTGACAGTAATGTGAGCTAGGACTCCATGACACACTGTCCTCTGACTGCTGTATCCTTGTGGTTTGTCCTACACTTCAGTCAATGCGTACTAAAAGCTACATCCTGGCTCCATGATGAATTTGTGCCCTTGAGGGCAATTGC